>NC_056735.1:438063143-438313143 GCF_019279795.1 Protopterus annectens
AAATTTTGTGGTCCTGTACTTGGGACGGCCTGTATGCTACCGGTAGCCTCCTATTAGTCTGGCTTGCTTGCTTAACGGTCGTGGAACACACAGCGGTATTTACGGGACCGTAAGTGTCCACGATCGGTGCCGAGATAGCACATTCGTATTTTCGCCGTACATGCCTGATGCTGTGTAACGTTGCCGACGTATCGTGTTGAGTCTACCATATGGCCGCCATACATACGGTCATGGTTTGTACATGCGTCCTTTGCATCTCCTGTTGGCTATGGCCCTGTGGTACATTCTGGGACATTTCCGCTTTGCATCGTTTTACGTCGCCACGCGCCTAGCCACTGAGGAGATGTCAGTACTACTTTGTGAGTATTGCTGTACATACGCCTATGGTTCCTGTACTGTATGCCTACGCATGTTATTACACTCCGCCTGTGACATGTCACCTACATACACATTTTACAGTGGCACACACATTACACACACACAGCGGAACACACGACAACCTCACCTCACACATACACATATTGCCGCTATGGCTCTCAACCTTCCATTTCCGAAATGAGGAACACACACATTCATAATGTGGAACAAATGGGCAAAATGTGGAACACATACTAATGGCTTACTAACAACTTCAGCTAAGGTCATAGGATAGTTAAAATATGCTGATTTACTTACAAAGAAGAACCTTTAATGAATTACTATGATTAATTTCTATTTACCAGGATGTCATTTAAATACATTCCTAACAATGAATGTTTGACAGACTATTTCAATGTGGAACTTTGAGGAACTGCGAGGAACATGAACTGTTTTAGACCCCAAATGAGGTACGTTCCTCATAATGACGTACACTTGACAGGTATGATTGCCGCTTTCGCACTGACGGTTGCACACAGTACCTACGTTGGCCGCATCGCCGGCGGTGGTGTGTACCTCCGCACTCATATCCTATGGATATGACACGCACATATCCCGTTACTGTACCGTACCGTGCCCTGGTGATCATCCCGACCTGCGGATATGTATTGATGCAGGTTGACATTTCCATGGCTGGCGTTCCCTGCTCTTCCCACCCTCCCGGATGATCGGGTTGTCGTTCACTATGTTTACTATGTGGAGATTTCGCGTCTTACTCATCTGTAAACTTGCATCCCTGGGTTCCATATTAACCTGTTGTACTTTATATCTGTGTATGTGTACATATATTTCTACGTGTGTACTGATATCTATTTCCGTATCTGTGTATGCACATAAGTACATATGTAGTCGACTTGCGGCGATAGTGGCAGCATCCGGCTACGCCGTCTGCTGTGCAACCGGCGTGCGGTTGAGGTGTTGGCGTTCCATGCTCTGCTGGCTATTGGGTGTGCAGTGTTTGGGTGCTGCCTTTGTTGGAGTCACACATGGGTCCGCCCATACGGTACACATTACGGGCGGACATGTTTGTGTGGCGTCCATTTCACTGTGTGTGCAGGTAAGGAGGTGTCAGTCCATGGAGCCTACGCTGTCAAAGTATGTGCTATGCGTTCCCTCTTTGCCAGGGCATAGGCATATTGGGTACGCCTCCGTCTACCTACTGGGGCTGGCACAGCATGTTCATGGTGCTGAATGCCCTGTGCCTGTTCTTGCCTTGGCAGTTGTGGCGGGCTTGGTGGCCCTACACCATTATGTCCCTGCAGCAGCTGTTTCCGCAGAATCATATTGTGTAGCATACAACATACTATGAATATGTGGGCACATGTGCCTGGAGAGTACTGCAAGGCTACAACATACTATGAATATGTGGGCACATGTGCCTGGAGAGTACTGCAAGGCTCCACCGGATGTATCCAAGCACCGGAACCGTGATTTCAACATCCCAAACACACGCTCTATGATTATTCTGGTTTGTGCGTGTGCCTCATTATGGCCTTCTTGCATGTGTGTGTGTGCATTTCTGATGGGTGTCATCATCCACGGCTCCAGTGCATAGCCAGCATCCCCCACAAGGTGACCTTGTGTGATGTCCCCCCTGGTGAATACCTGATACAGCTGTGAGGCATGCCAGATATGGGAGTCGTGGTAGCTTCCAGGGCTGCCAGCACACACATCCATGATAATGCCCTGCGCATTGCACACGACCTGGCAATTGATGGAGGGGTATCCCTTGCGGTTTATGTAGCATCTACCCTGCTCCCCGGCCGGTGACTTGATCTCTATGTGCGTACAGTCGATCGCACCCAGTACCTCCGGGTATTGTGCCACACGGTGGAAGTGGCGCATATTGCTAGCCAACTCCTCCTGAGATCTGGGAAGTTTATATACTCCTGGGCATGTCGTAACATGGCATCCAGGAACTGGTGTAGTACCCTAGATGCTGATGCCTGTGAGATACCCATTATATCCCCGGTTGGCCTTTGAAAGGTACCTGTAGCCAGTATTCGCAAGCTCACACATACCTTTGTGTCCACTGGGATGGGCTCCCCTCTGTTGTCTCTTGTTCTCAGGCGTGGCTGGCACAGCTCCACTATTTGCTGTAACGTGTCCCTGTCCACCCTGTAGCGCTCTACTATCTCCAGGTCTTGCAGCCCCTGGTAGGTCACCCTTGGTCTGAACACTCTCCTTCTCCTGTGAGGCCTACGGTAGTTGTCGGCACCCTCCTCCGCAACTCCGTCTGTCTCGCCACATACCTATGCATCACGGCCATGGCGGCACCCAACATAAACATATTAAAAGTTCCCGTGTGTTTACACCCTACGGTGCGGCGTTTGGGAAATCGGCTGTGTGTTGTGTACATTCACACTTTATACTGTTGTGCTGTATACCCGGTGATGTCATTGGGTGTGTCTGTGCAGCCATATCTGTGGATTATCTTCGGTGTTTTACCGTTGCAACTGCAACGGTATTGCCTTTAGTGTTACATTACAGTTGCCTGCATTGGCTTAGCTTTGCATCTTACATTACTGTTTCTGCACGCTGCACCTACTATTGCCTGCAGTGCATCCTGCAGGCACATGGCATATGATGCATTTTGTCTGCCGCCGCCGTTATGCTACCTCTGTACTTGGCTGTGCTATTTCGGTTCTTTGCTCTTAGCATTTCTACTACATCCCCTACTATCTTTGCATTCCTTTGCCTCCCCTTTCCCGTTATGCAGGTGTCTGCATGCAGAGTTGTCAGCTGCCGCCGTTTGCCCTTCCTGGATTGATTGGTGTTGGTTGCTCATTACGGCTCCAATTACACTGCTTCCGCATTTCCTCATATTCTCCGCATTACCTTCCTATATCCGTGGTTGTTGACGGGGAGGCCGTCACATGACTGGGTTGGGGAACGTAGTCATCCTCGTGCACATGCATCTATGAGGGCATTATGTACTCTCAGCGCATCTATTTCCTCGCACACCGATCCTGCTGCTGTGATGTGCATTGTACAGCCCATGTTTGCTGGCCTCCAACATGCTTCCTCCTACAGTGGCACACCCCTCTGCGATTGACATGTATCCCGTGTAGGCCACTCCTCGGTGTACTACCGCTGCGCCGTTTGCTCCATCCTTACACCGGCGCCGGTTTTGCGAGTCACTATTATCTGCCTCATTTGCATGGCATTGACTACTAATACATGGTTACGGCGCCGAACACTGCCGCCACTCCTTGACAACCCTTGCGCTGGGGTTGAGGCTTTCCATACATACTATGGTGTGTGGTGGCTGTGTAGCTGATGTGTATTATACAGCTCTTTTAGGACATTGTCATATTATTTCATTGCTTTGCACCTTCTGTGCACATATCCGGGGGTTCTGCTGTGGTTTCTACGTACATAACATTTATGTCATTATTTACGGTTTGTGCATGTTTTCTTTGGACATTCTCGGTGCCTTTCGCCATTGGCATATTGCACCTGTATGATACCTGACGTTGACAGCCTTCCGTTACTCCTTGGTCATGTTTGGGTAAATGTAAACCGTTTTTTTTGGTTTACATTGCCGTGCCCTTACGCTACGCCTGCCCCACTTCGTGGATCGCTATTTGCCTTCATTTGCATGGTGCAATACCGCACACAGTGTGATTAGCATACCTACGCCGGGGGCGGCGCAGATCCGGCGCACGCCGGTAGTGCACGTGGGATTGATTCATACCTGAATCGCTCGGTAGCCATATCTGGCTTTATAATGCCGACGCTATGCTGGCGCCTGGCGCAAGGTTCATGAATCCCGGGGATAATGTTTCATGTACACTCGTCTGCAGACTGATACACAACTGCATCTGAATATTAACTTGTATTATCCTTTCACATGTGCATTCAAAAAAGTCATAGATTATGCAAGTTATTTGCTCATACTCATGCAAATGCACTGAATCTCCAACTGTCTCATTAATATCAATTAATTTTTTCAGTCTTTACTTTTAGATGACAGGATTTATCTCTAATGATAGTAGCACTAGTCACACCAAAGACACTTTGACATCTGTGTCCCAGCTGTCAAGACCATCCTCTACCTACACCGGCAGTGCCACAGCCAGCAGCTGGGGAGCTACCAAATACCTTACCTGGGAGGATTATACAGCCAAAATTCACACCTCCACCACTCCCTCAAAATTTCAAAATGTAGCATTCCCTTATACTGCACTGTGGTGTTAGTATTGGAAATGAATCCATGCACACTGGCTGGGAATAGATCCTTCTGATCTTTCAGCACCAAAGGTAAGCAAGCTACCTATTGCACCACTGACATTGCTCCAAGAGTGTTTGAAAAAAGTATAGCTCTTGTCATAGCCAATTGTAGGCTACAGGATATCCGCATTTCTACCTGTAAAAGTAATATGTATTTTGCATGTATCCCTTCTCTAAATGAAAAAAAAAATAGTAAGTTTGTCACATAGTCATATCATCCTAGTTAACTACAATTACATCTTAACAATTCAGTCTTTATTTTTGTCTATTGGTGACTTGGGGACAATGGACATTATTTCCCACTGTGCACTTGGTTATTGAAGATGTAGTATGGCACTATTTGCTTCACTTTCCCTGCAGGGAATTTGCAGCAGCCATATAACTGAGCTGCTGAATGTCAAATCAGCCATGGGTCCCCAACTAAATGTACTTCAGAGAAATGTCTTGAGCATAGGACCTTGTTGCTGCACAAATTTGTCTAATGTTGAACTTCAGTTTTATTAACTGAAAGGGTTTAGAAATGATCATAATACTTGTTTTTCTCATCATGACTCAACAAACTATTAGCTGCCTCAGATTTTATAGAAAATTACTGGTTTTGTCTTTTAATTATTTCCCTTGTCGCTCTTCTTTTTTTTAAATCACTGAGGATTATACACAGTCAGTAGTGCCAGTGATTAAGAGTTTTATAGTTACTGTTCAGAAAATGGATGCTGATGTATTACCTGTTCTTCTTAATTCTTTAAAGGAGCTACTGTAATATTTCATTTAATTGTTCCTGAATTTGGGCTTTACCTCTCCATTATTTTTGGCTTTGTCAATAATTATTAAAGAAAGAGGTTAAGAAGTAGGAGAGTTGACCAACAATGTGACAACAACTGCCATCTTCATTGCACTCCTTCAGAACACCACCCCATGGTATCACAAAGAAGCAAAAATAAAGCAATTAAAACTCTGTTCTGCCCATTAACGTAACATTTACTTTGAAATTTATAAATATCCTAGGAACACACACAACTGAAATAAATTTAGCACTTAGTAGAATATTAGTAGAATATCTGCCTCCAAGAAAATAAAGCTAAATGCATTGCTAGATTTATAGATTAGTACTAAGCTAACTGCCCTTGCAAGCCATTTTAAGCCTAGCCAATTATCCCTTGTGAGACTCAAACCCTGCACCTTGTGTTTGTAAGGCAAACACCTTAACCATTAGGCCACCATCCCAACCCCACAACTAGGCAAGGTGCTTGCATGCCACATGGGTAAGATGGATGATTTGCCATATCAACCCAAACTCATATGACTTCATATTAAGTACAAGTCTATGATATAGTTTAACAAGAGTGTAGAAATGGATATTCAATCTTTTCTTTAACAATAAAGACATTGCTGTGGCACCAGAGAGACATGAAATGGGAATATGAAAAAAACATTATTACAAGGAAGGTATTTCATCTGGGGAAATAAGATTATATCACCAATAAGAATACACATTGTGATTAAAAAGGACATATTGTAGAAATATACAAAAACTTGGCAAGTTGCGGTAACAGAAATGGAATAGAATATTAGGGGACAACGTTAATAAAAGATACAGGATATCCTAAAATTAAAATACTCTAAGACATATATATATATATATATATATATATATATATATATATATATGTAGACATGTATGTTTACGGTGTTCCAGTGACTTTGTAGAAGGGTGCATTGGATAACATCTGTTCAATTGACCCAATTTGGTGGAACAGATGTCTGACAGATGTGCAAGACTGACAGTCCCCAAGTAGGGGAATATACCTGTTTCCCCTGGGGACTATGTGATCTCAGTGTTAGAATTTATAATTTGCTGTGGGTGTGATGGTTGCAGAGGGCTTGCCCCCTACTTTTTTTTTTTTCTAAGTTTTGCATGCAGTTTGATTATATCTCATTGCACGTGTAGTAGAGCATCAATGCGCATAATATATCGATCATTTTGTTTTGACATTATACATGATGATATGAATGGTATTCAATCAATTTAAGAAGATCCTTATACATGCATGCACACACATACACACACACACACACACACACACACACACACACACGTATATATATATATATATATATATATATATATATATATATATATATATATTAGAAATCAAGGAAAGGCAAGATATGACAGAGCCCTTGGAAAAAGTGGTTGTCAGTAATGAAAGGAGGGGCTAGCATCATATATATGGATCTATTTGAAAGAAAGGAAACAGCAAAGACAAAACAATAACAAACCAGATGGAGAAATCTTTAAGAGCTATACTCAGACACAGAATAATGAAGAATGTCAAAAACATAGAATAAAAATAAAATACGTATATACATATATATATATATATATATATATATATATATATATATATATATATATATATATACACACACACACATATCTTAAGAATGGTCTGTTTTATGGGATCATCATTAGGATACTACAGAGGTTGTACTTTACTCCACAGAAGTTATTGAAAAATGGTAGCAAAGAATTCTTCTTGTTGGACATTCTAATGTACAAGAAGCAGATGATATACATACATCCTGCGAAGGTTCCAGGAATAGGCATTGGAAGACTCAGAGTAAGATAATTACATATATATGTATGTATATATATATATATATATATATATATATATATATATATATATATAGATAGATAGATATATGTATATATATATACACATATATATATCTATATAAGGCTAAACAACACACCTAATACACTTGTAATAGGTGACTCTATTGTCAGACACACTGACGTTCCACTCACCAGGCTGAACAAGGAGAAGGTCACTGTAAGCTGCCTGTCATGTGCCAGGATCTGCCACATAACACAAGCACTCAGGTCACTCCAAAACAAGTACAAATATGACTCCGTCATTGTCCATGCTGGTGTGAATGACCTGAGACGTACCTCCCTGGACTACATGAAAAGAGACATAGAGGAGCTCTCTGATCATGTAGCTCAGGCCGGTATGACCTTGACCTTGAGTAGCATCTTACCCTCACCAAGAATGATGCCACAGTATAAAGACAAAATGATCAATATTAACAATTGGCTAAAGTATTGGTGTCATTCAAAGGAGATCCAGTGTCTGTCAGCCTGGGATGACATACTCGACAAGCCACTTTGCTTCGCTAGGGATGACTTGCACCTGTCACCCCTGGGCTTTCGATTATTGGCTAAGGCTCTTGCCACCCCCATAGTGCCTTTTTTAGGCAAGGTTCAAAAGACAAACCCACCTCCATAGACAACACAAGGAAAAAGAAACTAAGGGTAATGCTGCTCAACGCCAGAAGTCTAAATCTCAAGATGCACGCACTCGAGGCTCTACTCAGTATGCAGAATATCGATATCTGTGCAGTAACAGAAACCTAGTTCTAGGCAACCAAGAGCACCCCAGCACTACCAGGTTATACCTCATACCATGCTATTCGGCCCCAAAACTTGGACCGAACCACAAAAGGAGGGGGATTATCCATATTCATCAAAGATACCCACACCTCCAGGTTAGTGGCACTGCACGAAGCATCGGAGATCATCCATGTGCAACTAACAGTGGGCAAAACTGCCTTTCAGTTTATAGCCTGCTACAGACCACCCTCCCAAACTCAGGAACCCCACTCAACTTTCCTGAGAACACTGGATAATATGAAGGTCTCTCCAAACACCATCATATTGGGTGACTTCAACTACCCAAACATAGACTGGGAGCACTACTCAAGCCCCAACACCCTCGCCCAATGGTTCCTAGAATTTATAAACTCAAATGCTATGGAACAACTGGTCACCACTCCCACAAGAGGGGAAAACATATTGGACCTGATCATCACCAACATGGGGACTCTATGTTCCATACCAGAGGTATACCCCTCATTGGTAAGATCTGACCATAAATTAATCTCACTACACATCCATATCCTGTCCCCACCCCCAGCCAAGGAAACCACGGTGAAGAACTTCTCAAAAGCAAACTTCACACTTCTCAAAACCAAGGTGGAATCCTTCAAAGCCCCCGGGCCAGTGGAAAATACCGCCCAAACTGCAGAATCCTTTACAAACGCATTCTATGGACACCTACAGGAATGCATGGATTGTGCTATCCCAAATAAAACCAAGACTGACTCCTCCAAAGGCAGGAGACCTGTCTGGAGGACCCCAGCCATAAATAAGCTATACAACAGAAGGAGGAAGCTACTATATGATAGAACAAAATCCCAAAAAGGGAAGGCATCTCTGATCAGTACTAGCAAGAAACTACGATCTCTCATAAAATCATCTAAGGCCAGCTTCGAAAGAAAAATTGCACAAGACGCTAAAGATAATGACACATAATGACACCAAACTACCAAACACACTTTTTACTATGTTTCTGCAGGGGGGGCTTGATACAGTGGGGCAAGGAAATTAACTTTTTTCCACTGTACTGTAATCTTGGAGTTGGTATATTTAATTTACAGGGGGTGTGGGGGGTGCAGGGGGGATTGCTCCTCTGCAGAAATGTAGTAAAAAGTGTGTTTGGTAGTTTGGTGTCATTATATGTGGAAGGGATGTTATTTTCTTGTGATTTGCAATGTTAGATGTTATGAAATTTGATGTTATGGGTTTTAGATGTTTTGGGTTTTAGATGTTCTGGTCTCAGTGTTATGAAATTAGATGTTATGGGTTTTAGATGTTTCAAAGTAGACCCATATATATATTTATATATATATATATATATATATATATATATGTGCGTGTGTATATATATATATATATATATATATATATATATATATATATATATATATATATATATATATATATATATATATATATATGTGTGTGTGTGTGTGTGTGTGTATGTATATATATATATATATATATATATATATATATATATATATATATGTATATATATATATATATATATATATATATATACACATATGGGTCTACTTGAAAACGGCGGCACACCAAAACACCGACAACGAGAACACCGAGACCAGGAAGATCGACAACTTTGATGGCTGACAGTTTAAAAGCACGAAACTTCACATGCCTGACAAACCACAATCCCGACAATCAACAAAACAAGACAAATACGTTTTCTGAAAAACACACAGACAACACAAGCACACCAAAAACCTTACAAACCTACACTAAACCTTACATACACAACTATCTATGCAATAACCTTAACCCAAACCCTAACCCTAAGTTCTGTCACTATCGCACACTCACCTAACCCGCGCCCTAACCCTAAATCACTTAACCCGCCCCTAATCCTAAAGTCTGTCACTATCGCACACTTACCTTAACATGTCAGTGTTCTCAGCATTGTGCTTTTAAACTGTCGATCATCTCAGTTGTCGATCTTCTGGTCTCGATGTTCTCGTCATTGGTGTTTTGTCGTGTCGGTGTTTTCAAGTAGACCCATATAGATATACATATATATATATATATATATATATATATATATATATATATATATATATATATATATTTATATATATATATATATATATATATATATATATATATATATATATATATATATATACTAGCTGCACCCGGCCACGCGTTGCTGTGGCTCAGTCTGGTTAAATGGAAAAGAAAAAAAGAGAACGCGCTCGTTTCTAATATGTTTAATTTCACAATGCTTGTATGTATACTATATTTTTTGTGGTTCCATTGTCTGTGCAGATATAGAGATTGTCTGATTTGCCGACTCTAGAACACACAACATATAATTGTCCATGTGAGAAGCAATCCATGTGTAGATCTAAACTGCACAATTCTAAAGACTGGCCCTGAGCTTTGTTGCTGGTGATTGCAAACGCCAATCATATTGTAATTGCAATCTCTTAAACTGAAATGGCATATCTGTTGGAATCATAGGAATGCGAGGAATGAGGACATCTTCACCTCTAAAAGGTCTGGTCAAGATTATTGCTTCTATGACATTGCTCATTAATTTTTTTACTGCAAGCCGCATGCCGTTGCAAAGCTTTGGCTGGTTGATATTTCGCAACATGATAATTGGCACGCCGATTTTCATTTGCAGTACGTGCGGTGGCATCCCTGGCAGATCGAGTGAATTCAAAAATTTTGTTGGATAATTAACCACTTCATCTGCTTCCACAACAGTGTCTATGGACTTGTATGTGACTGCCTCGCTTTGAATATTAGACTGAATAATATTGTTAAGTTCGTAGACGTCTTTGTTCTTGGCCACAAGAATAGCTCGTTCAGTCAGCCAGTCATGATTCTTATAATTGGTTTGAATATTGGGAAATACTTTTTCAACCAATTCTACTTTTGATGTCACTAAATTGCAGAAGTTATGAGGCAATGAAATTCAGCCTGAGGTCAGATCAACCGGCACCTTTCCATTCCCAATTTCCAGCAATTGATGCTGATTGATCGTTTTGCAGCTGGACACGCATATTTGTAGTTAATTTTAACGTCTTTACGTGTCGCCACAAAGAAGAGTATTTCAGGCAAGCATTTATTTCATCCGCTGGTGTCGATCGAGGAAGTACAGATACTGTTTGCATGAAATCTACTGCAAGCAATATTAATGCATTCCCAAATGGTCTGATGTTTCCACGCAAATCTTGCAATGATCGATCAAGAGCCTCGAGCAATTTTTTTGTGCGCCATTGTGCATTCATCCCAAACAATAAATTTGCATTTCTGCAATACTTTTCCCATGCCGGATGCTTTGGAAATGTTGCACGTGGGAGTTTCAATGAATTGCATGTTCAATGGCAATTTCAAAGCGGAATGAGCAGTTCTTCCACCTGGTAGCAATGTCAAGCTATTCCGGACGATGCAAGAGCTAAGGCTATGCCATTTTGGGATCGAATTGCTGCCAGAATCAATGTAATTTTTTATCAGTTCCTCCTGGCGTATCTAAGAAGAAGATTTCTCCAACCCTGTTATTGACAGTTTGCATTATTTGATCGTAAATGCCTTTTTTCTCAAGCCTTAGCTTAGGAATATTTGATTGCACATACGACAAAAGGTCACCCGTGTTGTAATTTTGTTCACGACACAATTCTACATCGAATGAAGCAGCAGCAGATCGATTCAGTGATGGCATTCCCAACTGATTGAGAACTTTGTTCAAAATTTTTAAGCACAAATCTTCAATCATTATCAACGCTTCGTTGTAGATTTCTGCTGTGAAATACATGTTCATATTTGAATTTTCCTTGCGTATTCGAAAGAAAATATCTTCAGCCATGTGTGATTTATATTTCTCCCATAACTCTGTTGGAGATGAAGGAGAGCAGGCAGTCAAAACGATTACAAACAATGCACGAATTTGATTTGGATGTGACGTATTGCATGCGTCATTAATGCATACATCCCAGTGCTGGTCGTTCTCCAATAAATTCATGCACTGCGGAAAGTGGCATGTGTAATGCCGTTGACAATTCTCAATTGCTGGAAAGACATTGGACCGGGCACATTTACCAACAGCATGCGAAGAAAGAAGCATTCATCTTGATTGGGATGCATGGTGTACAGTCTGCCTATCGTAGTTTCTTTGAATATGCCAGGTTGTCCGTCAACTCGCTCTCCTCGTTTGCGTCATTCAAATGATTTTCTACTCACATTCCATGTGTAATATGTAGGCACTTCCGAATACAGCAGTGTTTTTGCAAACGCGTCATTTTGACATAACGTGAAGAAAGCAGTTAACGTTGTAGCCGGTGGATTCAGGGCTATTTGTTGCACATTTGCAGCTGTAAAATAAATGCGTTGTTCATTTTCTAGATGTACTGCTAAGTGAACAACAGCTGGACTTCGTTCATGTATGGGAAATGAAAGAATTCTCCATACAGCTTCATTGCTGCTTATGTATCTTCCAGCCTGATACTGTGCTATTACATCGATATGTATGACTGCATTCCTATCACTTCTTTCTGGTTGCACACCAAAAACTGCCATGTCGCTGCCTTTATTCATGTACTTACAAATGTATTTGATTGATTTAACAGAGTTACAGTATTCCACATTTATGTGCGCTTTGTATGTTTTTGATAGCAAAGGCGAATATAGAACAACCCACCGGTTATCTACTTTGATGTCACCGTTTCACATTTTATGGTTGCTAATTTACCACCATCTTCTGCTGATCTTCTTCTGTATAAAGGATATCCATCGCTTCCTGTAACTGTGCTGGATACTAATGCTAGAGGATATCGCTTAGAGCATTTTCCAACTATCATGGATGGTGAATTTGGATTCAGTGTACCGCAAGGTCCATGTATCATATTTTTCGTCACAATTTCATGCAAATCCTTATCGACGTCAGCATCGGGTATTTCAGCGCATATTACATCGTCGATTTCATTTGAAGTGATTTTGTTATAGATCCAGATTAGTATATGTGTGTGTGGCAATCCTCTCTTTTGCCATTCCATTGAGTACATCCAGCAGCACACAGAGCCAAACACTTCATGTTTTACCATGAAATCCATCAGCGATTTTAGCTTCTGTCTGAAAACACGTGCTGTGATGTCATGCCTATCCACCGGCAATTGCCCAGGAAGTAAGAGCTATTGTATATCATCCCAAGCTGGATTGCATGTGAATGTAATGAATAGTTCTGGATGCCCATAGTGACGAACATATGCAATTGCATCTTGAGCATACTCATGCATATGACGTGGACTGCCTGTATATGAAGATGGCAAAATCGTTAGTCTTCCAACGTTAGTTATATTACCATCATTTACAACTGCATCTTGCAAATGAACGTATTCTTCAGAGCGAAGCTTGGTCTGATTCAAACGGATGAATATCAAATGTTCTGTTTCGATTTTTGCATACATATCTACGATGTATTGGTGAAACAATTGACAGCATTTCAAAATGTGATTGTCTTCATTCTCTGGAATCATTAATCGGTATGAATAATAGTTCATTGTGCTGCATTTCATATTTGTATCTTCGCCACTGACTGGATTTATCATCTTAACGTTGAAGTGATATCCATCGGCACCATCCCAAAAACTGATTGGATATTGCAGGGCATCGTAGCATCGATGAGTTTCTGCAACTGTTGTCAATTGATCGTTGCTCCGATGAAGAACAATATCTCTATGTTGGAATTGATCTCCTACTATAACAATTGCCACTTCGTCTATAGCTGGAGCATTGAATCTTCATACATGTTCTCCAGCAGGCGTTTTGTCAACATGAATAACAATCTTGTGTGTATCAGATGGCATCATGTCAATTGCTGTTTTGAACAAACGCACTAAATTGTTTTTTTCATGAAGAAGTTCTTGCAGTTGGGAAATGATGGACCTTTGTATGCCGGTAGAAATTCCGCAGCATGCATTCAATTCATCATTGCCATCACCGATGAAATACATTTGTAAGAATTTATGTTGGCCATCTGGGAACGGAAGCAGGGAGCCAGCTTTATGATAAATTTGTCCTTTCACTTTGAAAGTTGGCATGAATTGAGCTGTTACGATTTCTGCGCCGAACGACATCATTTGGAAGTATGAGTTGTATTTCCTGATGTTAGATAGGAAATGCTTTGATTCGGCGGTATATCCGGCAAGCAAAATTTTTAATGGCTCTGGCGGTTCTCCAAGTTGAGGCAGTTTAATTTTTCTGGCAGCGCAACACATTCCTTTCATTTCTCCATTAAATTTCAGAGCCTTGCAATAAGGACACACTTCAGTCACAGTGCCGATGAGAACATGCCAGCTCAAACTATAATCATCAGCTGGGTTGTACCGGAATGCAAGGCGATTGTAATCGCATGATTGCTGAGCAATGAGTCATGTTTGACGCTGATCTGCTGTTTCTCATTGATGTCTTTTAGCCACTCTCAGCCTGTCGTATTCATTCTGTTGAGAACAAAGCAGATCTGAAGCTGCAGAACGCGATCGCCGTGCTCGCAACAGTGCACCCTCAAGTCTGGCTGCACGTTGCTCTGATGCTTCCTCGGCACGTATTTGAGCCATTTTTTGTCTGTTTCACTCGTTCGCTGATGCCCGTTCTTCCTCAGTTTGATTTGCAATTACTCGTTGCACTGCTTCCACTCCGCGAGTGCGACGATCTAAGTTTGATCTTCTGCATGGCATTATTTGGATGAACTAAAGCAGATCGATTGCACTGAAAAAGAAGAAAGAAAGTTATAACAAAAACATATAAAATTGCATATTTGTATACAAATATATAGAATCCATAGTAGGTATATAAAAACACGCGCGTATTCGAATGCAACGTGTGATATCTATATAATAGTAGGTATATAAAAACACGCGCGTATTCAAATGCAACATTGTGTGAAAATTTCAAAGCAATCGACGAAGAACTTTCAGAGATTTAAGATTTTGAACAAACGAACATTTACATTTTTATTTATATAGATATATATATATATATATATTTTATATATATACATATATATATATATATATATATATATATATATATATATATATATATATATATATATATATATATATATACAGTATATGTATATATATATATATATATTTGTTTTGCAAAATAAATAAATTGATGTATCTTTTTCATTAATTGTACATACCTTTAACAACTGGAGAGACCAAAGAGGTTTCTCACCAAGAAATTACAGGGTACACAAAATAAGTCTTACACGGAAAGACTGAAAGCTCTGTCACTGTATTAGGGTGACCTGTGCCTAGCTTACAGGGCAGTCTTGTTCTGGCCCTGATGGAAATGCTACACATTCATAAAGCAAACTGCAGGAGGTTCACTCACACCAGGGATCTTAACCTAGCCTCTGACATGAATAGGTCATGCTGGAGAGATAGATACATCTCTCAGAGGCTGCCACATCTCTTGAACAAGCATTCTATTCAAGAGAAACAGAGCCCCTCCCTGAATCTCTTCAAACACAACATTGATTAATGGATGGGTGACAGCAAATTCACTCCTGGTGTGGTGCCCATGTCCCTTCTGGATAGAGGAAGTTGGTATTAACTACTATAGACCATTACCTCTGCAAACTTCACTCACCTAACTACCGACAATTGGGGCAACTCAATATAACTATGGCAAGGTTTGTAAGGGCTCTAGGGCCATTAGCCTAGTAACCCCCTATGAACCTATGAACAAGGGAGTGGTGCCTTCTCCTCCACAGGCACAATTCAAAATAATCAGTGAGTGTTCTGAATGTTGTTATTGTTAAAAATGTAAATTTGTCATCAGGTCTACCAGACAGCATTTTTCAAGACTACTACATTAAGAAAAATTCTATATTCTCAAAAAAAGGAGCAAAAACAAAAATAAAAACTTCATGCCCATACAACAACTTACTGTTTTCCAACTTTGAATTTAACTTTACAAACAGAGGAAGTGTAAGGCAAATAAAATACACAAAAGGAATCATCCAAATCAAATTTATTTATTTATTTATTTATTTAGCTTTTGTTTTACCAGGATAATCCAACTGGACAGCTAGTGTCCATTTTCAGCGAAGTCTTGGGGAGAAAAGCTCTAAGACATTACAGTGTAAGTACATAGTAGTTGAATGGCAATTAGTAGGGTGCTGACATTTTTTAGAAGGCAAAGACAGCTAATGCAATAATAGTATCAGGAGAACAAGTGGTACATTGCTAACATATAATTGCACAAAACCGTTATATGCAATACATGCTCATACTACAGTTGTGTGGTCAGAAATCTTCCGGTACTAGTACAAATTGTGTACATAAGGTACTGAAAGTAAGTACATATTTACAATAGTTACAAAATATACAATACACATGGGTGGACCAAGATGTATTGAAAGGTATGCATCAGAGGCCTCAGGGAGTAACCTGCCTACCTGCCTACAGTGTTGGAGGATTCAGGGGGGGGGGTCCTTGCAGTTGCAATGGGGGTTAGTGAAAAGGTGTGGTCTGAGGAGGTCTTTAAATGTGGATGTGCGATTTTGTTACCTGCGGTCAGGAGGGAGGGTATTCCATGCCTCTGCAGCTTCATGGGAGAATAGGGCTTCTCCAGAACTGTTCTTGCATGGATTGAATTCAATAAGAGCTTTATTACTAGATCGTAGTTCCCTGCTGGAGTTGTGAAAATTGAACAGGCCAGTTAGAGTGGGGGTTTTCTCAGGAGTTTGATGAGCTATGTTGAGTTGGTGGTAGCTTAGTAAATTTGGAAATTCTAGCCAGTGTAGTTTATGTAGGGATTGGCAGTGGGTGGAGTGTTTTTTACCATTGACTGCAAACTTAGCTATCTTGTTGTAGTATGTGGAGTTTGTTCAGGTCAGTTTTATTAATGTTGGTTAGAACTGGGAAGGCATAAAGTAATGTTGGCAAGAGGTGAGTTCTGGCTATGGCAGTTTTAAATGTAGACATGAAGAACTGTTTGCTGTGATAGACGCAGCCTAGCCTTTTGTGGACTTTAGTGATAGTTTGAGATATGTGTTTATTGTATTTAAGTTGTTGGTCAGTTGTGACGCCTAGTAGTTTGGCCTCTGGTACTGGGGTGATCGGGGTGTTGTTGCCTGAGAGAATGGAGAAGGTGGGGTCATTGGGCTTAGTTAGATGGAATAGCATAACTTGTGTTTTCTTTGGGTTTATTATCAGCTGATGGTTGTTTAGCCAGTTCTCTATCTCAGTGAAGGATTCTTGGGCTTTACTTTGTATAAAATGGATGCTGGGTGCTGAGCAGATTAGAATGGTATTGTCAGCATACTGGGCAATATCAGCTTTTGTGGTTGCTAAGTGGAGTTTGTTTATAAATATGTTAAAGAGAAGGGGGCCTAGGACTGAGCCGTGCCGTACGCCATATGTGATGAGGAGTGGGTGGGATAGTAAGCTGACCCACTTAACAGACTTTGAGCGGTTGTATAGGTAACTGTTGAACAAGCTTCAGTTTAGTTTTTGTCTTTTGTCTTTTGCTATTATAATTGTTATATTTCTTCTAGTTAAGTCTTTTTCATTTGCTGTATAAAAATCAATACAATCTATATAATTAAGAAAACACTGCACAATGTTTTCTTTTTTGATGTTATTATAACACTGACAAATTGTGCTAATTCAATGTGCTGTATATGTGTTGTTAACTTAGATGTACAGAGTAAATTACTGTCTAATCTAACTTCTCATCTAACTTCATCTGAGATTATAGAAGATAGGCAAATAATGTAGGAGTGTGAATTACTTATTTATTCTCTTGTTTACCGGGAAAGTCTGACTGGGCACAATGTCCCATTTTCAGTGAAGTCCTGGGAGAAAATCTCCACATGAAATACATATTAACAAAGAATAACAATAAAAATTAAACATTTTGAGCATTACTTTGTGCGAATCCAGAGGTGATGCCAGGCTAAAAGTGAATGTTTGTAAAATGTACTTATGCCAGGCTGAATGAAACAAAATGTATTCCTTTTTGTATGTCTTTTTTTCTCTCTTCTGTTCTGGCAAATTGATTTATAGTGTATATGTTATCTAAACAGTTTTGCTTATCTAAATGTTAAAGCACAGAGGAAGGGGTTAGTGCAAAGACAGGGTGGCACCTTCTTCAAAGATAACAGACAAGAATGAAACAGCTGAAACTCTTTAAGACCTAGCTGGGAGTGCAATTAAAGAAGTAACAGATGTGAAGGTGTTGATACTCTGACTGTTCTAATGGGTGTGGGGCTATCTGTTTTATGACAAATCCATATAGCAACTGGGAATTCACAACAGGACTTTGGCTATATAATTCCGCGGTGATGCAGCAGTAGCGTTGTTGCCTCACAGCAAGAGGTTCTCCCGTTCGATTCTAGGCTGGAGTGCGGGAGTGCCTTCTGTGTGGAGTCTGCATGTCCTCCCCGCGGTTGAGTGGGCATTCGAAAGACATGTGTAAATGGGCGTGCCTTCATTGAAGGTTGAACGTCTAGCTGGTACCTCGGCGTTCATGAAAATCTACTGTCAGTCATTAGCAGACCAGAGTTCTGCTGTGGCGACCCCTAACTGGGAAAAGCCGAAAGACAACAACAACTTTGGCTATATAATTTCAATTTAATGAAAGGTTGAGTAGTAGTAGTAAGTGTGGACTTGCTGTGAGAGCATTAGATCAGTGAAAATTAGCTAGTCATTGCTTAATGTACAGCACTTGTTGTAGCAGCTAGCTAGGAAACAAGATAGCTGTAGTTAGATTTTTTTCTGTATGCATTCAATCTATGTTTACTACTATTTACTTTAATTTTCAGTGTGTGCCAAGCTATGTATATTTTATGCTGTATTGGTGCTACTTTATTATTTAAATAAAATCAATTTTAATTATGTTTAAGCTATTGTGGCTATTTATTTATTACAGACGAATACATGCACTGTTGCTTAGCTGATAAGAGGGTACCCATTTACTCTGAGGAATAACAAATTGTAAGGGCCACATCTTTGAGTCTGCTTTGGCCAACTACCTGTGAATGAGATAGCAATTAGCAAAATCAGACAATACAGGTAAATTAAGTCCCTGTTTTTTTTTAGAGTGGTGGCAGCACTGCTAATTGCAGAACTGAATAGCCTTCCCTGGAAATTGTGTGAGCTTTGTTAAGTGTCAACCCACCGGATGCACAGTAGCAATGCCCGCCCAAACTCCGCCCAATGCCCTAGAGCAGGCTGACATTACAGAACATTCATGAATAAACATTTTCCTGTGTTTGTCGTCTGCATGAATATTCATTGGGATCAGTAAGCAAATGCTGCAGACATGTATAGTCCTTGAAAATTCAAAGAAGGTGCCCTGAAGATATGGAGATGACCAGCTGTTTTATCATTGGCTGGATATAACCCCATATAACTAACACTACTGCAGCAGTGATCAATATGAACAGGACTCCTACTGCCTTTTTACACCAGGCAAGTCAACACCCTCAGTCCAAAAAACAAAGAGCAAAATGAAATTACAATACCTTTCTGAATCTCTTAACGGCCTTCTATGCAAAATTATTGAGCAACTGTCTATACTGTGTATTGTAGTGGTGTGTTAAAATGTAAGTTGATCAATGAATGAAAATTTGTACCAGTAAAAGAAAAATGTTGTAAGGGGAAAGTATTACACATATCCATGATAATCTGAAAAATCAAGAAAATAACTGAGCAGACTCTTGCAGATTTAAAGCTGAAAAAAGTTACAACTTAACAATTCCTTAACAATTGTTTTAAAGAATCTATCAAATACTGCACACAGCTTCATTACATTTTATACGTAACAAAACTGGAACTGAAGCACCAGCTAAGCCAGCATGCTGATAAGCAAGTTGTCGCTTACAGTACTATAAATCACATCAGCACTGATGTGCACTTGCTTTTTTTATATAAAAGAGTTGCTGTTTTCCCCATACCTTTAATTGTGAACTTAACTTTGTCCATTTTCATTGTTATGTTTTGACAGTCATACTGCTTGGTTCTCTGATTTGGTTCTTGACACAGCTGTCTTCAGTGCAGTGGACGCATGTGCTCACAGCTTCCCTACATGTGAGCAACACCAGCATTTGTTTATTACTAACATCCTAAACCCATTTTCCCTTTTTCACCCATCTGTGTTTGCTTGTTTTTTTGATTTTTAATATACTTGAATTACAAGATCACAGTTCATGCCTGTACCACACGGAGCTATGTAATCATATAAAAGAATCTAAAGTGCTGAGAATGAATATGCAAGCACCAAAGAAAACGAGAGCACACCCTAGCTCATAACACACTCCATACTTCACCCCTTAGAAATAAATCTTGAAACGCTTTTTTTGAACAGAGATCTCAAAGTGCATGTTGTGTAACTATAGAGGAAATTGGGTAAAACTGATTACATTTTTTACAGATAAGGCATGTCTGCAAAATAACTTGACTAAATTGACCATTTGGGCACAGGAGAATAATATGTTGATAAATACATTAAAAACTAAGCATATGAGATTTGATAGGTATACACCGAAAGGTGAATATTTAGTACAGCACACAGTGATTGAAACTGTATATTCATTTAAGGACCTGGGTATATGGATAGATTCAGCTATGAGTTTTTCTAATCATATCAACCAATTGGTTAATGATAGTTATAGAACTGTAGGTTGTATAAAAAGATTTATAAAGTCTAGGAAATCAAAAATAATGAAGTCATTCTTTGTTAGTTACATTAAAACCAAACTTGAGTATGGAATAACAATATGGAAACCCTATAAGAAAACAAACATGAGTAATCTGGAAAGACTACAACATAAATATTTTATCTTATTTTATCTTATTCAGGTATATATGGCATTTAGTGACAACTACCTCTGGGAATGTTTGGGGTTAACAAAAAAGTACTAGAGAATCACCAGACAACCTATGTAGGAGATTCTATAGGAATGAGAAATGTACTAATTGGTTCACTGACAGAGTAGCTGATGCATGGAACAGACTATCAAATTACATTAAAGCAAGTACTAGTTTAGATATTTTTAAGAACAGCCTGGATATTTATTATGGGAATAAGTGTTTTGGTATATTGGCAAGCTAGAAGGGCATTAATGCCCATATTTGAAATATTTGTATGTATGTATGCTTTTACTTATAGCAGTTGCTATTATTAACTACTTGTTATTCCCAATATACGCCGTTGCCAGTACTAAGTAATCGTTAGTTAACATGTTTGCAAGAAATGCGATTGTTACTATCTAACCTGACAAATATGTAAAACATTTATTAAACAAGTTTCAGTCAACTACAATAGAATCATCGATTTGCAGAAAAAAGGTGTAGTGTAAGCATTTTTCTAATACATTTGCAGATGATTTCCTTTGGCAGTTTGGCAGAACTATTTTATATACATACTATATGTGAATATTTGCATTACACATGGCACTACAGTAAATTACAGTAGAAACTGTTACAGGTATAGACTTGCAGCACACCTTGTATATGATAATCACAAAGCAATATATGCATGATGTCACTAGCAAATCTGCATGTCATGGCAGTCATGACACATTTGCATATTACATCACCTGCTTTGTGCTTGTCAATCACACTGGCCACACCCATTACTGCACGAATCGGCTAATGGTTTAAGACACTTCATCAAAGCCATTGTGTGCACGTGTGCTTATATGAAAAATAATATTTTATGTGAAAGGCAATTACTGTGGATAGAGAGGGCACTGAGAGACATTTATTCATGAAAAGAGCAGTGTGGCTTTACAAGTGAACAGTGTGCAGTCTAATTTGAGTGTGGAGGATGGAGACTCTTACCCAGGACAGCAGCACATACTCACTCTGTGCTGTTAGTGACAAGGCTGTATTTTGTGGATTCATTGAAATGGATCGTGTAGCATCTCCTTCACATTTAGTGGCATTGATTGCCATGAGTCCATCACAATTTGCAGGTAGTACTTAGGCAAATAGTAAAGACATTTATCATATACTTTAAAAGTTATATTATTGTACATACATCAAAAACATATTAACATGTAATAGCTGCAGACACAAGAGCAATTTTTGTGCACATAGGTTCAGCATATGCATATTGACATTAATATGTTAGGATGTCACTACAGCAGGAAGAGAAAATAGAGGAGGAGGAAGGGTAGAAGCAGAAAGATCTGTCTGCAGAGAGATTGAGATAACAGCAGATATGCATGATGATGAGATGGGTAAGGAAGGAGTATTAGTAGGAGAGTTTTAAAGATATAGGTTAGTTGGAGAAGAAGTTGCAGGGACGAAAGAGCAAGAGAGAGGGATAAGAAAGGAGAATTAGTCAGGGCAACTGACAGAGAGACTGGCAAAAGAAGAGAAACAGAAAGGTGGGTTTAGTCAGGATGGGAGCATGAACATAGCCGTGAGGAAGTTAGGTGTTGTTTTAGGTTGTGTTTGAAACATGTGGAAATGTCCTGATTTAGGGTTGTTGAAGTGGAGTTCCAGTGCTTAGCAAAATAGGTTGAGTAAAGTGAGTGGTCTGCACTGTTATTAGGCTTGGTCCTGATCAGGAGATATTTGTTCTGTGAGAGGAGATTTATAGGAGGGAAGCAGTGTTTCAGGATGTTTTGTAGTGATGGGCAGATGTTGGGTTTGTGTTTTATTTTGTGGGCACTAAGCAGTTGAGAGTAGGTAAGGTAATTAGGTAGTTTGAGACAGTGTAGTTGCTTCATCGCTAATCAGTGGTGTGAACGGTTTGGCAAGTTGGATGCATACTTTGATACTTATTGTAGCATACTTATTGTAGCAAACCTCTAGTTTATTTTTTTAAGGTGGAGTGAATGTTAGTCAGGATGTGGGTTGCACAGAAGAATGAGGAGAGAAGGGAAGATGTTGCCAAATAATTCATAGAGTAGTGAGTGAGATAGCATTTGATTTTTTAAAAGATAATACACTATCAGTATTTAAAATAAATTAATCAAGGTGTCATCTTTTTTTGTCTGTATCTGACTTAAAAATAAAAATTGGCGCTACTGAATCATCAGAGAATGGACACAGGAGCAAGCTCTGGTTCCTACTTATCGTCAGCCAGAGGTTCCTGCCCACTCACTATTGTCTCCTGTCTGGTTAGTAGTTCAGCTCATGCATTTCTGATATGTCTGTGTATCTGTTTCAAGTAGTCCTCTGCTTTACATGCATTCTTCATTGTTCTCAGCTTATTACCACATCTAGTCATCATTTTGCACATACTGGTGATTTTTTTACTTCAGTCTGGAGACTCAGCCTCTGATACAGTGTAGGAATCTGTATCATGGTATGGCAGCTACTTTGGTGTATTCAGAGTAGTTTTGTCCCACTTAAAATCCTCCAGTCATGATTTGTTATAACACTATAATTTGGAGGCTGCAACACCGAGTCATGTCTATCCCCAATGCTGATATATCATAAGATTTTTTTTGTGTGTGTGACCTATAATATAAACATAACCTACCCCATACCATTGAATGTGTTTCTACAATCTGACACCCTGCTCCTATTTTGGTAGACTGTTACGTGACTCTTCAGCCTTCTTTATGAAGAAATACTTTGTCAGATCAAGGGAATAGTCTACCCCTGCAAACTGTGCAGGATCTTACTCTCCAAGTCCTTCCATTTGAAGTTGCCATTCATATAACTCCTCATCATAATACTGTGGAAAAATTATAGAAGTAAGGTGGACAAAAAACAAAAGTCTGTGGCTTAAAGCAACACAAATCCAAAGAAAAGATAAATCCACAAACCACCGGGCTAAATCGAACCGTTTATTGAAACAACGTTGAATGTTAGCGCTTTTGGGTAAAAAAACCCTTCTTCAGACATACAACATTCAGATAAAATAATGATATATAAAAGACAAATCATCCAATCCCAGAATAAAATAAATAAAACAATTAATGCAGATTACTATAGGGTCTACGCCTACTAAGTATTGGTTTTAAAGACACCACACCATTAAGACCTGGATATCTATTTGCTCCCAATTCAATAAATCATCTAGTTTCATTGTATTCGGTGCTATTCACAATGTCTCCCTTCCTAATATCAGCATGAATATGCTGTAGTACTTGAAAGACAAAACTATGTCCCTTATGACTTTCTATATGCACAGCCAGTGCATTATGCTGATCTCGTAGTCTTATTGCTCATAAATGTCTTAAAATTCTATCCTTTAACCTGCAGTTGTCTTGCCTACATAAAAAGAGGCACAGCAAGTGCAGGTAGCTAGATAGATTATATTCTGGGAAAGGCACGTAGCCAAAACTCTAGGTACATATTACTTATAAGTGACAGGGTGTAAAAAACAAAAATCCTTATTTATAAATTTACAGGCCTTACAATGCTGACATGGAAAGGTGCCCGTCCTATCATTATCTTTATTAGTACGAACCTTACAATCACAAAGGATCTGCTTAAGGTTTTTGTTTTTCTTAAAAACAAAATTGGTTTGCTCACCTACTAAATATTGCAAAGTGTCATCAGTTCTCAGTAACTTCCGGTTGTCTCTAATGACATCTTGCACCCATTTAATGTCACTACTATAAGTAATGTGTAAGGGAACCCGACTCTTGTTATCAAAAGATAGTCTATTCCTCTGTCGCTGGTGTAAAGGTACCTTATTATATTTATTCAACAACCCCTTTTGTGACAACCAAGGTGCTGCCACAGTTTCTCTTAATCTGGCTGTATCCTCCATTATTTCATTGATGGTATTACCCCTATAGCCCCTATCCATAAGTCTATCAGCAAAGTCATCTAGCTCATGTGTAAAAATCTCATCGTCTGTACAAAGTCTAGATAGACTCTGCGTTTGCCCTTTCACTATGTTATCAAATATAAAGTTTAGGTGCATACTATCTTTGGACAGGAACCCATTTTTCTAACATGCTTTCCTGTAAACCCTGGAGTGTATAACCCCATCAAAAGATTGTTCTAGTTTAACATCAAGATACTCTATCTCCCTAATGGAGTAGTTCATGGTAAATGACAAAAAAAAATAGTAGATTTATCCAAATAGTCTACAAAAAGTTTTAAATTTTCTATAGTACCTGTCCACAAGAAAAACATGTCATCAACAAAACGTGTGTAAAAAGCCAAATGTTGTTTCCATGCATGATCTACTGTAAAAATAGTATCCTTTTCCCACTGGGCTAAGACCAAATTGGCATAATAGTTGGCACAGGGAATGCCATGGCAACTCCCCATCTCTGGCAATAATAATGCCCATTAAAGAGAAAAACATTATGACATAAGACAAGTTCTAGCAATTTCAGGACTTGTACATTTTGTGGGTCATAGAATCATAATTACTTAATATTATTTTTATGGCTTGAAGACCATAGTCATTAGGTATCATAGTGAATAAATCATGAACATCAACAGTTACTAGTAAAAAGGGTTTACAGGATGATTGAGCATTCAAAAACTCATAAAGTTTAGTCAAAAAATGTGCTATATCCTTCAATATTCTAGATTCATTAGTTACCACAGGTTTAAGTTGGTATTCTACCCATATAGAACAATTTTCAGTTGTCCACCCTCTTCCAGAAACAATTGGCCTAAGTGGCGGGTCCTTTGAATTTTTGTGTATTTTGGGCAGGGCTTTAAAGATAGGGATAACAGGGTACTCAATACACACAAAGTTAAAACTTCTTCCATAATGATACCCAATAACTTAAAATCAACTAAAGTATTCTTGACAAATGTAATAATACCATCAACCTCCTACATAACAATGTTAGCATAGGTAGTAACACTTTGTAACATAAGTTCAATCTTGTGGTTATACCAAGTAGTGTTCATCAAGACCATAGCCCCCCCCTCCCTTATCTGCTGGTCGTATGGTTAAATCAGGATTATTACATAGAGCTATCAAAGATTCCCTCTCATCATGAGCGATATTATAAAAACATTTGTTGGAATTATATTCCTTTTGTGCACATAGCTGTTCCTCACAAGTTCTTAAGAACAACTCAATAGTGGGATTAATATTTGGAATAAATAAACTTTTTTTTCTAACACCAACAGTTTGATGGTCATTATCAGTCTCACCAAACATTTTCCTTAACTGTAAATTTGTGCCAAATTACTCAAGTTTGATGACCAAATCTGTGAACACGTTTGTTCACTGGCACAAAATTTAAGCCCTTATTAAGCACTTGAATTTATAGATCAGACAACTCATGACCAGATAAATTAAAAACCAGTTCAGTACCTGTAGTCAAACCAAAGTTTTTCTCCGTTTCCATTCTTGACTGCTCGAGTGCTTTAACGATGTTTCCCCTTGAGGCTCCTGTCTTCTTTCTTTCTTCTTTTTCATGGGGACAGGTAAAGGCTGCAAAAATAGCTGTTAATACAGCATTTTAGGCCTAGCCCTTGAATGGACACCTATGTCAGTGTCCTGCATGCCCACAACAGATACTAAATGGTTATTACCTGACAAATTCATAGAGTTACCAGTGATCTCTACAGGTGGAGGAGCAGCTTCAGCTGACACACCATGGATATCATCAGAATTCTCCCATGATGTAGGCATAGCCAATGTTGGAAAGTTCATCACAGCAACTGGCCACTATTCTACACCCCTCAATGGTTGATTGCCTGAGGGAGTAGGTATAGGCTGCTCTTCTAAGTGTTCCCCCTCCATTCTCACTATCGGGCCTTGGTTGCGCTTATTCAAAGCCATGTTATTCCTTGGCCATACAAAGATATTACCACATTTAAAGTCAGAGTAGTCTCTGTTAAGCTTTTTGGTTTTAATATGTTGAAGTTTAGTATCATACACACTGAGGGCATGATGTAAATTGTCTAGTTTAACCATATAGTCATCGCTACAGAACTTGTTCATAATTTCAGTTTGTCTGAGTTCTATAGATTTAGTAAGTCTCTGTTCCTCTAGCAAAAAATAGTCTATTAAGAGCCATGCATACTGGAAACTAGTCTCTAAATTTATAGCTTGCCAGCGAGCCAAAAGCTCAGGATGTCGGTCACCATAGGAGGGCATGCACAAGACCCTCATGCCTCATGGAGCAATACGAAAGTGTATGCATGCTTCCAAATGCAAACGCTACCACTGTAACCATTTGAGTTGATGCAGTTCATTTTCCATAGATTTAAATAGCTCCATAAACAACTCACTGTTTTCTCTTCCTGGAGTATTGGAAGGCTGATGCAAATCTTTCATGAAGGCTGTATTCAGCAGTGGATTGCTGCCAATTGAAATTAAACTCTTCATCTTTTCATGAAAGGACTTAGTAACAGGTGTAGTGGGTTGAAAAGCCTGTTCAGTAGATTCCATAACTTTGCCTGTGTATTGCCACCAAAAAACAAAAAAAAAAGTACAGAAGTAAGGTGGACAAAAAACAAAAGTCTGTGGCTTAAAGCAACACAAATCCAAAGAAAAGATAAATCCATAGATCACCAGGCTAAATCGAACCGTTTATTGAAACAGTGTTGAATGTTAACAGCAATAAGACTACTAAATAAGCATAATGCACTAGCTGTGCATATAGAAAGTCATAAGGGACATCGTTTTGTCTTTCAAGTACTACAGCATATTCATGCTGATATTAGGAAGGGAGACATTGTGAATAGCACCGAATACAATGAAACTAGATGGATTATTGAATTGAGCAAATTGATATCCAGGTCTTAATGGTGTGGTGCCTTTAAAGTCAATACTTAGTAGGCATAGACCCTATATTAATCTGCATTAATTGTTTTATTGATTTTATTTTGTGACTGGATGATTTGTCTTTTAAATATCATTATTTTATCTGAATGTTGTATGTCTGAAGAAGGGTTTTTTACCCAAAAGCGCTAACATTCAACGTTGTTTCAATAAACGGTTCGATTTAGCCTGGTGGTCTGTGGATTTATCTTTTCTTTGGATCATAATACTGTGCACCAGTTTCATACCTGCACTTTTTTCTTGCCCGTGTTTTCTCTTACCCTTTTGGTGGCTTTTCCTAGTACCCCTTTGAAAAAGTTGATATCTCTGTTTTCTGAATGGTCTATAAATAAGAATAAAGTTACTTGAGAAGCGGCATAAGTATGCACCCATTAAAACTGGAACTTTCCATGGTTTCTTCTTGTATTTGTTCTTCAGATAATAAAACTAAGCATGTTATACTCTGCCAAAACAATCTTGGTGATTTGATCAAGGCCTCTGTTGATAATGACATATATATGAATGTTAGGTTTTGCAAAAGAATAAACTAACTAAATAAATAAATACAATTGAAACATATTTGCACAAAACCTTAAACATTTTTTGCTTTTCCTCTATGCACCCATGAGTTAGCCCCCTAAAACACATGTACGTATATAAAATGAAAAGGCTCCTAATACAGGAATCCACGACAAATAAAAACACAAGCAGGTCCACCACAGGATGAAGGTGACAATAAGGCTAAGACCACGAACAGTTGCAGGAAACAGTTTAATCCACAAATACAATGACTGAGCGCTTTCACCAGAAAACCTGGTATCATCAGAGTCTTACAATTTAGTTACACCCAGCATAGTCTTATATACATTCTTTGAAACCAATTAATCAATTAAGAATTCTTGAATTAATTGTTTCTCTTAAAAAGATACATTGAAACAAACAAAATCACATTTAAATGTAAATGTAAATATGAAAAAACACAAAAAAAATATAAATATAAACACATATGTAAAAAATAAATATCACAAAAATCAAAAGAGAAGGAAAAGAAACTTCCATCCTACCCTTATTAATTGACATGAACATGAAAATATAAATAATGTAAAATATATGTAAATGTAAGTATATATATAGGTATATTTGACTTAATATAAGGTAAGGTATATAGTGTAAATAACTATTGTATATGAGTATAATACACAAATATATGAATATACAATAAAAAAAAACTCCTACTTTGTTACCCCATATAAAATATATGTATATGTATATGTATACAAATAATTTAATGGTTTGATACCATGATAAAATAATCTCTATATGTTCAATGAACTGATGATTGATATTTATGGACACAATGTAGCAAATTCATCATTAGTATACTACAGCCATCAAAGTAAATCTCTAGCATAATTAAGGCCTAAATAAAGTTGGCTCTGTACTTTAACAAGGGTTTTAAAGAAATACTTTCATTAATCCCTGGATATTTTGTAGCATTTAACCTAATCTGCCATTCCATCTCCCGAAGGGCTACAAGATTATTAACATCACCATAAGTATCAGATTTAATCCTGTCTACTACAAAAAACAAAAACTTTTTAAATTGATGACAAGTCCTGGTGTGTAGAAAAAGGGCATTGTGGTCATCCTTTCTTCTAATAGAACCACAATGTTCCCTAATTCTCTCCTTTAGACATCTTGTAGTCTTACCTACATAAAAAGCATTGCATGTCATGCACGAAGCAACATATACACAATTGTTGGTAACACAATTACAACGTCCAGGACATGCAATTGTATGACCATAACCTACTACTGTAAGGTTAGAACCTACTGCTATATATCTACACCATTTACAACATCCACATCTACTCATTTGTGATCTCATAGATGTATCATTTTTCCTTTCCAAAATATCCTTCAAATTGTTTCCCCTACTAAACACTATTACAGGAGCATCACCCAAGATTGTTTTTAAGCCTTCACTTAAGAAATACTCCCATAAACTCTTTAAATTTGTACAAATTTCCAAGGAGCTGTCATTATATTTCAAAACAAATTTAGGCCCAACCTTGTCCATACCAACATTGTTTTCTTCACTGTTGGATCCAACAAAAACTGAATCTAAGTCCCTTGTTTTCAAAATCGGGACATATTTACTTCTCCTCTTCTTGTACACTTCTTTTTTAGTTTTAATTAAAAGTGTTAATGGATAGCCCCTCTCCAGAAATAACCCAATGAGTATATACATCTCATTTTTAAACTCCTCATCATCACTGATTAACCTAGAGAGACGAACCATCTGGCCTTTGACCAAACCTCTCCTCTGGTGTATGGGATGACAACTGGTGTAGTGTAGCATAGAATTGGCATAACTAGGTTTCCTGTAAATACTACTTATAAACCCCATTTCATTCTTAGAAATCCTGATATCCAAAAAATTAGCATGATCACAACTCCAATTGTATGTAAATTTTAAAATTCAGAACAATTGTTTAAATAATCTATGAATTCCCTAACACTAACTTCGTCACCCTTCCATAGAATAAGTAGGTCATCAAGAAATCTATTGTACAACAGTATGTTTTTATTAAATCTAGAATTGAGAATGTATTCTTTTTCCCAGGCCAATAGAACCAAATTAGCATAAACCGGGGCACACTTAGCACCCATTGCTACCCCGGTTATCTGCTTGTACCTTTCCCCTTCAAATATGAAAAAATTATTATTCAGTACCAATTCCATGAGCCCATGACAAATTTCCAATTTCTCAATATCAAATCTCTTACTAGAATGTAAACTGTCATAAAATAGCTCTAGACCCTCTAAGTGGGGGATGACGGAAAATAAATTAACAACATCAATTATTAGAAAACCAAAGTTACCCAATTCTGAAAAATTAACCGAATTCAGTCTTTCTAAACAGTGCCATGAATCCTTCAATATGTGTTCAGCATCAATTAAGGCTTTTTTACAATAAAAATCAACAAAGGCAGCCAAAGGCTCAGTCTTGGAACCTTTTGCTGAAATGATAGGACGAAACTGTAAAGAATCGGTTCCCTTATGGACCTTGGGTATGCCAAAAAATTTTGGCATATTAGGGAACTTCACTACTAAAAAATGAAAATCTGCCTCATTAATAGTTCCTTGATATAAAGCATCCAATAAATATAAATCAATTCTCTGATATGCCGGTATGGATTTGCTTGATATTATTTTAAGGCACAATGAAGCCAAACTCAAACAGTTATGTGAGGAAATTGTCAGTTTGGACACAAACATTACTAAAGACTTGCTATTCTTTCAGCATAAAAATCATTATGAGAGGGTTACTAAGAATGTCGACAATTTTGTCAATAAGAACAAGGTCATTAAGAACAAAAAGTTAAACAGGGACTGTATTGCATACAAAACAGGAACTGCATATCCACCGGGACGCAAGTTAGTCAAACCTTATCAGGAAACACCTACTAGGTTTGACTCTAGCAACCATAATGAAGAATGTATTAATGAATGTCAGGGTGAAGATATTTTTTGGGCGAGCCGGAATTGCCGCGGAGGTCCGAGAGACTTCTGAACAAGGGGCGAGACCGAGGTCAATTCCATCAATCGAGTCCAGGGAGGAGGGGAATGAACTTTCATTGATACCTCCCACCTCTGACTTTTTAGTCAATTTTTCTGTATATGAGGACATTAGTGTTCTATTTGCATCCTTTTCATCTGTTTGTCCCTGCTCTCAGATTTGCAAAGGCAATGAGGGGGATTGTGAAGGATCTTGTATTTCAACTACATGTCTATCTACCTGTTTGGACACTAATACAAATGTTGAATTTGGTAATGGTTGCTCTATTTTAATTGATGATGACAATGTTGACAATTCTGTTGGTGTTAAAGTAGGGTTGGTTCTACATGGCAATAGTACTATGGATGTATGTCAATGTGGTATGAACAATAGTGGTAAATTATGTGAGTCTAACTATGAGGTTGTTATGGGGGAAGAATGTGAATTAGGTGACACCTCAACATTTTCAACATTTTTGTTAGATGCTATAGTGGATGAAGGGAGGGGGGGTACCCCTGTCAGCAGTGAAGTTAATTCTTCAAATGAGGTATTATTTGAGAATTTGGGATTTGATTTGAACAATGATGGTGCAGAAGCACAATGTGTTAGTACTATGACATCTATTTCAAGTGATGGTATGAAACACAGTATTCAAAAGTAAATGGGGTTCATCATATACAATTATACTGATTTAGTAATCAATGATTCCCATTTTAAATTGTTTAGTAAAGGGGAAAAGTTTGTACCCAGTTTCAATATGGATATAATGCAGTTATTAAAAAGTTTCAAGTTATTTGTAAGGGAAATTAACTTGAAACTTTATTTTCATACATCTGGTTCTGGTAGTAATATTCAAAATGGAGCATCTCAAGTCAATGTACTTCGGAGGAAAAGCACTTTTGTGCCACCTACTAACAAGGAGATTAGCATTTTTGAAAAAATGGTTGAATATGAATTGAGGAGATTGTGCTTGCAAAGGGCTACCTATGTTGATAATCTGACTAACAATGAAAGGGCCGTACTCAAAGAATTTACATCGACAGGCCATTATAGATGCATGAGTCCAGACAAGGGTGGAGGGATGGTCATCATGCATAATATAGATTACGTTGGTCAGATGATGAGAATTTTGAATGATGACAACACTTATGGTAGAGTATCGATTCATGAAATCAATTCGGCATATCAGAGGATTGATTTATATTTATTGGATGCTTTATATCAAGGAACTATTAATGAGGCAGATTTTCATTTTTTAGTAGTGAAGTTCCCTAATATGCCAACATTTTTTGGCATACCCAAGGTCCATAAGGGAACTGATTCTTTACAGTTTCGTCCTATCATTTCAGCAAAAGGTTCCAAGACTGAGCCTTTGGCTGCCTTTGTTGATTTTTATTGTAAAAAAGCCTTAATTGATGCTGAACACATATTGAAGGATTCATGGCACTGTTTAGAAAGACTGAATTCGGTTAATTTTTCAGAACTGGGTAACTTTGGTTTTCTAACAATTGATGTTGTTAATTTATTTTCCGTCATCCCCCACTTAGAGGGTCTAGAGCTATTTTATGACAGTTTACATTCTAGTAAGAGATTTGATATTGAGAAATTGGAAATTTGTCATGGGCTCATGGAATTGGTACTGAATAATAATTTTTTCATATTTGAAGGGGAAAGGTACAAGCAGATAACCGGGGTAGCAATGGGTGCTAAGTGTGCCCCGGTTTATGCTAATTTGGTTCTATTGGCCTGGGAAAAAGAATACATTCTCAATTCTAGATTTAATAAAAACATACTGTTGTACAATAGATTTCTTGATGACCTACTTATTCTATGGAAGGGTGACGAAGTTAGTGTTAGGGAATTCATAGATTATTTAAACAATTGTTCTGAATTTTTAAAATTTACATACAATTGGAGTTGTGATCATGCTAATTTTTTGGATATCAGGATTTCTAAGAATGAAATGGGGTTTATAAGTAGTATTTATAGGAAACCTAGTTATGCCAATTCTATGCTACACTACACCAGTTGTCATCCCATACACCAGAGGAGAGGTTTGGTCAAAGGCCAGATGGTTCATCTCTCTAGGTTAATCAGTGATGATGAGGAGTTTAAAAATGAGATGTATATACTCATTGGGTTATTTCTGGAGAGGGGCTATCCATTAACACTTTTAATTAAAACTAAAAAAGAAGTGTACAAGAAGAGGAGAAGTAAATATGTCGATTTTGAAAACAAGGGACTTAGATTCAGTTTTGTTGGATCCAACAGTGAAGAAAACAATGTTGGTATGGACAAGGTTGGGCCTAAATTTGTTTTGAAATATAATGACAGCTCCTTGGAAATTTGTACAAATTTAAAGAGTTTATGGGAGTATTTCTTAAGTGAAGGCTTAAAAACAATCTTGGGTGATGCTCCTGTAATAGTGTTTAGTAGGGGAAACAATTTGAAGGATATTTTGCAAAGGAAAAATGATACATCTATGAGATCACAAATGAGTAGATGTGGATGTTGTAAATGGTGTAGATATATAGCAGTAGGTTCTAACCTTACAGTAGTAGGTTATGGTCGTACAATTGCATGTCCTGGACGTTGTAATTGTGTTACCAACAATTGTGTATATGTTGCTTCGTGCATGACATGCGATGCTTTTTATGTAGGTAAGACTACAAGATGTCTAAAGGAGAGAATTAGGGAACATTGTGGTTCTATTAGAAGAAAGGATGACCACAATGCCCTTTTTCTACACACCAGGACTTGTCATCAATTTAAAAAGTTTTTGTTTTTTGTAGTAGACAGGATTAAATCTGATACTTATGGTGATGTTAATAATCTTGTAGCCCTTCGGGAGATGGAATGGCAGATTAGGTTAAATGCTACAAAATATCCAGGGATTAATGAAAGTATTTCTTTAAAACCCTTGTTAAAGTACAGAGCCAACTTTATTTAGGCCTTAATTATGCTAGAGATTTACTTTGATGGCTGTAGTATACTAATGATGAATTTGCTACATTGTGTCCATAAATATCAATCATCAATTCATTGAACATATAGAGATTATTTTATCATGGTATCAAACCATTAAATTATTTGTATACATATACATATACATATATTTTATATGGGGTAACAAAGTAGGAGTTTTTTTTTTATTGTATATTCATATATTTGTGTATTATACTCATATACAATAGTTATTTACACTATATACCTTACCTTATATTAAGTCAAATATACCTATATATATACTTACATTTACATATATTTTACATTATTTATATTTTCATGTTCATGTCAATTAATAAGGGTAGGATGGAAGTTTCTTTTCCTTCTCTTTTGATTTTTGTGATATTTATTTTTTACATATGCATTTATATATATATATATTTTTTATATTTTTTCATATTTACATTTACATTTAAATGTGATTTTGTTTGTTTCAATGTATCTTTTTAAGAGAAACAATTAATTCAAGAATTCTTAATTGATTAATTGGTTTCAAAGAATGTATATAAGACTATGCTGGGTGTAACTAAATTGTAAGACTCTGATGATACCAGGTTTTCTGGTGAAAGCGCTCAGTCATTGTATTTGTGGATTAAACTGTTTCCTGCAACTGTTCGTGGTCTTAGCCTTATTGTCACCTTCATCCTGTGGTGGACCTGCTTGTGTTTTTACATGTACGTATATAAAATAATTACCTCCAATGTCACTGCATCATAGAAGAAACCAATTTTCCATGCTGCATAGACTTGTTCAGACAGTTGATATGAAGCAAATATGCACTTTAAAAACTTTTTTTACAGCTAGCTGTCCCATTCAATCAGTTATATAAACTAGGTGAAACAACACTCCTGTATAATACACTTTGAAAAAATATAAATCTCATGACTAGTAAACTGATATTTTTCCACCAGGTTTTTGTGTTTTGTTTGCATTATGTTATACTATTTATTTGTTTGCTTGTTCCTGTTTTGGACCAATCTCACTAAATCTTTTTTACTAAGCTGCATATGAAATTCATCATTATATAAGAAGATCATTAAAAGTAATATACACCATTTGGCTGTTAGCATGGCTGTAGACAAACCATTTGATAAAATATATTACACTTTTCTCTGACATAATTTTTATCTGAGATTCTCATTCCTTTAGACCATAACACTTTTTGCTTTAGCAAATGTCACAGAGGACAGGTAAATCACAGGTTTGAGAGATTACCTGTCAGATTAAAAAAATCTTCTTTTTCCTGTAAAATAGACATCACTCCAAAACTATGATGACATTCTATGTTTTTCTGTAAACTAGGATGACACTCTTATTTGTTAGCTTTATACCTGTAATCCTTTTTAGGACTTCCCCATTTATGATGGAGCAGGTCTCACTGCCTGTAAGAAATAAAAATATATATTTCTTACCTGTGATGTTTGCAGAGCCTGATACTACTTGGTAGTGGAAAAACTGCTTTTGTGAGCCTCAGTATATAAATAAGCATAAATAAATGAATCAATAATTGGATAAACAGACAGCCATATAAATAAATAAAAGGTTGTAGCCCATGTGATGAAAGGAGATACTGCCAGAACAGCTATCTGGAATTTTGTAAATAATTATACTTCATTTGTGAATATCAACATGATTTATATAGAAGTATGACAAAAGGAGATACTGCCAGCACATCTGTGTGGAAGTTTGTAAATAATTATGTCATTGGTGAATATCGAAATAATTTATATAAGATGATATGTTACAACTGCATTAGAACTGTAGGTCATGTGTATATCAAACTGCTGGTACAGAAGTGTGTGTTGGAAAGGTTTTTTGCAAAGTGCTGTTTAAAATGTAACCATAGTGTGCCCTACTGGAAGAGAACAGAAATATATATTCCCTACTGTGACTGTTTAAATGTATATATTTTAACAGTGGAAACTGGAATACAGGAGGTTAACTTCAGTAAAACTTCAGAAAAATAGCTGAAATTAAATTACTTTATGGCAGCTACATGACACAATGTCTGTGCTGCGAAGCTTTCTGTATTGTCTTCAGAGTGAACTAATTACTAGAATTGTTTTATGACTTCCAGCATCTGCCAAAGTTCTGAGGTCTATGTATTTTCACAGGAAGATGCTAAATACTGCTAGCTTCCAGCAGTGGGGGTTTCACCTGGGATAGAGTCAGATGACAAGACATTGTGTCATTTTGCAAGGTATCCCAGCAGTAATATTTGTGACATTGATTTGAGAAATCTCTGAGAGAGCCAGAGCACTCTGTATTCTGTCTTGGACCTGACAAGAACAATCACATCTGCCTTGCTCTTAAGTAAGTTAACTAGGGTATAATATTTCTCTTAGATTCAGTCAGGAATATAGTAAAGCATAGTTTAGATGTTTTTATCTATTTGAGACTGTCCTGCAATGTTGTTTTAAATATTTCCTGTGGTTTTGAACTCTGATGTCACTGTGAATATATACTGTACTGAGCATTTTCTTGTTCTTTTATTATTTATTATTAAATATATTTAAACCTTTCATTGTGGCTGATCTTTGTGAGACATATTTAAGTTTTGAGAGTACTTGCATATTTATTTGGTGACACTGTATGGGCCACTCCTAATAGCCACATTCTTGGTCAAACTACCATTTGTATTAATATTAACATTACACAAAAAATATTGAATACCCTTTGTTAAGGGCCTTAAACTAGCTGATAAGGAGTAGGCTGGTGGCAGTGATAACTAACTTATAGTCTGGTAAACAGAGGGCATAGCTAGTAAACCTATGCCAGCCTTTCCCAGGGGTGTGTGTGTGTGTGTGTGTGTGTGTGTGTGTGTGTGTGTGTGTGTGTGTATAAATCAAACCTCAAAGAGAGAGCGTGTGTGTGTGTGTGTGTGTGTGTGTGTGTGTGTGTGTGTGTGTGTGTGTGTGTGTGTGTGTGTGTGTGTGTGTGTGTGTCTGTGTGTGTGTTTGTGTTAGCTACTTGGGCAGGGACACAAAACATTGATTAGACAGAGAGGGTGCTGGAGGTATTGGATTGGACACTGAGCTGAGATCTCAACTCTGTAGCCATGCCAGTGGAGAGGGAGTCTTATTGGGGATCTGGAGAAAGAGGGAGAAACCAGCCCTGGACTGACTGTGGTCTCTGTGTGCTCTTAATGAAAATTGCACTTGATACAGAGAGTTGCATCTGGAAATACTGTGTGTACCTTGCTGTACTCCCAATGTACATCCCCCACTGTTGCCAGTGGTGAGAATTGAGGATCCTTGATTACTGGTCTAGTAGTGGGTTGTCATAGCCCATTTATAACATTATAACATTAATAATACTGCTCACTCATACATGCTATATACCAAAAATAAAGAGCAGACTCAAAAAGGCAAAGCTCATATAAATGGCAGTTAGGGTGTTTTATATTATTGCTATAAAGTTCCCTAAACATCTGTTATTTCATACTCACTGGTCTATCAGCCTGTATTTCACTCCCTTTGCTGGCATCTTAACTTTTCAGTAACTCATCAAGGGTCAGATGGCCACATAGGTGAATAGAATAGAAATGGAGTAGAATAAGGCAATCAGGGATAGAGAGATAGAGACATAGCCAACTTTAGGCATCAGCAAACCCTGCTGTCACTGGGAGCCCTCTGTTCCTGGGGGCCCCCCAAACACAGCAAGTTATCTTATCCAGATATTTTTTTACATGTCTGTCAAACCACCAAAACTAGTACAGCAATCTTGTATACTAAACCAGGTGGGTAATAACTCTTATTTATATCTACCTTAAAACTCAAAGATATCTCTGGTTATAGTAGCAGTATTTTACCAAGTAACAGGTTTCACAATTCCATGAAATATTTCACCAGTGACATACTGTCCCCAAATTAGATAAACCTTGTAGGAAGACATTCTGTCCACTAAAACTAACAACATAGCCAGTTTTAGGTACTTGCAATACCCATGGCTGCAGGGGGGCCCACTTAATCATCTTTGACTGTGTGGGTGCCCTCAAAAGCTCTTGCTGGTTGGGGAAAAATGACGAGAAAAAAAATCAATTTCCTGATTACACTCTTTAACCTGAACAGGGCTATGATATGACCCTGTTAGGATAACGCTAGTGAGCAATGTAAAAGACTAGCTAGCTTAGCAGCCTAGAGTGACTGATCTCAATATAAATCTTGGATTTTAAGAAGAGCTAATGCTTCCAATCTACAGGGATTGTTTTTTCTTTCAAAGAGTTTTATAAATACTGACAGAACACCAGATACTCTAACTCTTAATTTCCTTGCTGAAGAATTCTCAATGCCAAAAATAATACCATAATAAAGACTCAAAATCAGGAATGCTTTTTAAATATTACTCTAATTTGCTTAAAAACATACAATAATACTTTTTGCATCAAGGTACATTTTTTGGCCAATAAGAAGTATAAAACTCTGATGTCTGGATTTATTAATGGTTTGTAATCCTGAATGATTTACCAGCAAATCAAACTTTTTTATGAGGGACAGATCATAATTATGAGCAAAATCAGGGAAGATCTGTAAAATCAAGGACATTGGCAGGTATGCATTACTTCTCAATGAGGTAAATAAAAGTGAATTACCCCTGCTGCACTTTTTTCTACTGCTAAACAGCAGTCACTGATCTCATGTGGCAGTACTAATGTTGCACAATGCATTACTATTTGCTGAAATAACTACAACACTAGCATTGCTAGTGTGTGTGTGTGTGTGTGTGTGTGTGTGTGTGTGTGTGTGTGTGTGTGTATGTGTGCGTGTGTGTGTGCGTGTGTCTAAAAACTATGGCTGATTTTTTTATCTGTGCACACACCCAGTAATGCCAGGACACATGCATTATTCTTCTGGGTATCAGTAAAAATGAGCTAACAAGTAATTATATTTCAATACATCACAGAACATTCAGACACTTAGATCTTCTAGGAGTCTGGTGGCCCCCACTCCTCAGACTTTATAAATGAGCGCATGGGGGCTCTCTTAATCATCCTTGACTGTGAGAAAGCCCAACAAAAGCTGTTGCAGGTTGGGGAAAAATGAGGAGAATAAATGTATCAATTTTTCTGATCACACTCTAACCTGAACAAGGCTTTGATATGACCCTGTTAGGATTAAGCTGATAATGACCTCTGCTCATAATTGTACCCATTCTAAAAACAAGCACTGCTTAGATGTGTGCACACAGAAAGCTGCTTTAGGCTACATGGGGAGTGGGGATTGTGTGGTTATAACTTCAATTTTCATCACAATCAGACCTTAGATATGTGCACAGAGGGTCATTATAGCTTGTGTTTGGACTGAGGAAAGCATGCTCATTTTTTTTCTTTTACTTTTCTCACAGACTTTAGAGGTGTACAAAAAGGTTACTATAGCTTGTGTAAGGGTAGTGTTCTGTCTAGGAGCAACACATTACTAGTATTATTATTAGTAATACATTACTGTGATCATTATTTTTTTTTGATTTCCTCAAAATCACACATCAGGCACATATACAGGTGGCTGCCTTTGGGATTAGGTTTGAGCATTGAGTAGGCATGATATGTATATGTATGTCAGCAATCACTTGAAATACATGACTGTGGTAATTTCAACCTCTGCTTTCATCCCAATCTCACACCAGAAGGGTGCATAGTTAGTGACTGTCTTTTTTGAGGGGAATGGTGGGGCAGGCAGTATTCCGAGATAGGACCTGTGTATTCACACAATTGGCTTGTTAGTTTATCATGAGCTACTATTTTGTCAGCTTTGAACGTTAAGCTTTTGGCACAACTTATGTCTTCCTTGAAAGAAAAAAAAATAAGACTAAAGATCTTTTCTTACTCATGATTTTGGTTAGGTCACCATTGGTTTAAAAGGTTGGGAAAATGCTCTAAAATGCATCACAGAGCATCTATAACCCCTTTGGCTTCTGGGGGCCCTGGCTTAATTGAGTTATTTTTTAAATAGCTATTACTGTGCTGTCTTGTTCAGGAAATGTGTGTTGAAAGGATGCAAGGAAAACTAAAACTAAACATCAACACTGAATTTCTTTCCTTAATCACAATTTTTGTTTAAGTCATCATTGGATGAAAAAGTTTTGAAAGAGAAAAAAATTAAAATGCGCTTTGGAGCATATAGAAAGTTATGGGGCAGGATTCACAAAGGCTTGCACGGAGTGTAAGAGATAACACTCCATGCAAGCCTCGCAATCCAGGAACAGCCCTAAGCTCCGTGTAAGAGACCAGCTAAAATGTCTCTTACACGGACTGGGCGTGGACATGCTAAATACCTCACTTGCATCCGAAAGGTATGCAAATGAGGTATATTAGCGATCTATGAAGCAGAAACCAGCCCGTGTAGGAGACGTTTTAGCTGCAGAAATGTACTCAGTTGACAACTGAGTACATTTCTGCAAATTCCACAACGGAGCCATGTCAGCTCCAAAAAAAGGTTGCATATGACTCAGGCAGCATGCCAATGGCCAAGTATGTGGCCATTGGCAATATAACCCGATGCCAAAATAATAAAATTATAATTTTTTTTTTCGGTGATCGCCGATGTTTAAACCCAGTGCAGCCCCACGCAAATGGGCTGCGCTGTATAAAAACATAAAAAAGAAGGTTATAAACCCACAAATGTGGGTTTCATGCAATACATGGAATGACAATGCAGGGACCAGCAGACCAAAAACAACATGGCCACCATGTAGTGGTTGCTAAGGGGGGAAGCTGAGTCTAAGACATATAACTAAGCATTAGTAGGCAATCTCATGTAAATGAGGGTACGGATACTGAATCTCACAGTCACATAGCAAATGAGCACGGTCTGAGTAGTGTAAGAGATACATAAGGGGGAGGAATAGAGTAGGAGATAGGTGACATCACAGGGGGGAATGATAGAAAGAAATGCAGTTCATTGGAGGCCAGTGTAATATGACAGATGACAGGCACAGATCATGGAAAAAGGTGTGCCACTAGATAAGTCATGGAAAGTCAAGAAATGGAAGGTGTACACTGTTACTTACACCAAAGTTTCTTGCTGGGCGTGCATGCACACGTGTGTGCGTCATGAAGCACGAGTAGGACAGTGTGTGCACGTGTAAGGCAGACTGAGCATGTGGGAGCATGTTGGGAGATGTTTAACACTGTTTGCGCGGGTGTGCGCACATGTAGGGCAGGCTGAGTATGATGGAGGCTGCTGGCAGATGTGTAACAGTGTTTGCGCGGGTGTACGCGTGTTTTAACCCGAATAAGTAGATTCTAAACCGTGTAAGCACATGTGCACGCGTGTAAGCCACTGTGAGCGTGTTTCTGATGGTTCGCACGTTGCTCCCCCCAGAGGAAACAGAGAGGAAAAAGGAAGCAACAGAATTAATAGGAAGCTAGCAGGGATAACTGCTGAAGCTAGCAGGTGAAAACAGTTAGAAACAGGCAATTACACAGGCATAATAGTAGCCCAGCCCAGCACTTAAAACTCTGCAAACAGTAGTGCAGGATGTTTACCTTAATAGACACTGCAAGACAGGAGTAAGCTAATAGAAGTGAAAACTGAAAAAGCTTCACTCAGAGCAGAAATGTTAGGGGCTGCCATAGCTGTCATAATGAGACATAGGCGACTTGCTGAGGGTGGTGACAATGCAGATGGTGCCAGACAACCCATAGTGAGGAGACGGAGAAGAGTGTACAGGCCCAGGATCACCTACCATGGGTTACATGAGATGGAGATAGTAGAGCGCTATAGAGTGACAGAGAGCTCCTGCAGCAAATTGTTGAGCTGTGCAGGCCACGCCTCACACACAGAACCAACAGAGGGGAACCCATCCCAGTGGAAACCAAGGTATGTGTTGGCCTAAGAATACTAGCGACAGGTACCTTCCAGAGACCAACTGGCGATATGATGGGGATATCACAGGCATCAGCCTCCAGGGTACTGCACCAGTTCCTGGATGCCATGTCAGCACATGTCGGTGATCATGTATATTTCCCCAATGCCCGTGAGGTATTGGCCAGCAATATGCATCTCTTCCATCAAATAGCGAAATACCCTGAGGTACTGGGTGCAATAGACTGCATGCACATACGCATCAAAGCACCAGCCGGTGAGTGGGTTAGGGCCTACATTAACCGCAAGGGCTTTCCCTCCATCAACTGCCAGGTCGTGTGTGATGCCCAGGGCATAATAATGAATGTGTGTGCTGGCTGCCCTGGGAGTTACCACGATTCCCACATCTGGCATTTGACGCAGCTGTACCAGACATTTGCCAGTGGGGACATCCCACACGGACACCTAGTGGGGGATGCAGGTTATGCACTGGAGCCGTGGCTGATGACACCCATCAGAAACGCACACACACCTGAACAGGAACGCCATAATGAGGCACACGCACAAACACGTAATGTAATAGAGCATGTGTTTGGGCTGCTCAAGTCCCGGTTCCGATGTCTGAACACATCTGGTGGAGCCTTGCAGTACACACCAACTACATGTACCCAAATTGTCATGGTATGTGCTATGCTACATAATATGATCTTGCGAAAACAGCTGCAGCAGGACCAGCATAGGGCCGGGCCAAACAGCCCTCCACCATTGCCAAGGCCATCACAGGCAGAGCGTGACTCGGAGGAGGAACAACCTGAGCCTGCCCCAGTAGGCAGAAGGAGGCGTGCCCAGTATGCCCTGGCCTTGGCAAAGAGGCAACGCATAGCACATACACTGGCTCAGTAGGAACCCTGGGAATGATACCCCTCTGAATCACTCAAATAATAACATGGATGCCTAAAATGACATGACCTGCTCACAAACAAGTACAGGGAAGTGTAATATGCGCATCCGACAGAGGCAGCCCTGCAGCACCACCTGAGGCATGAATGCTATGTGTTAAGTAATGTAACACCATGTACTATATGCACACCTGAGCATCCTGACTAACATCCACCCTCACCAAGCATGAAGCCACAAAATGCCGATGGGATGATCAAGTGCAATAACTGGCTGAAGTATTGCAGTCAGTCAAAGGGGAACCAATGTGTTTCAGGCTGGGAACACATGCGGAGCTTGACATGATGCACCACCTGCTAGGGGTGGCGTGCACCTATCATGCCATGCCCTATGGATACCGGCAAAGGCTGTCAGTACCCACAGCATGCCCTGAATAGGTAAGTCTCAAAACACAAACCCACCTTCATAGGTTCTACAAGGGATAGGAACCTAGATGTAATGCTACCCAATGACAGATGTATAAACAGCAAGATGTGTGCAGTGTAAATGCACACAGTATGGAGAATGTAGATACCAGTCCTGTAATAGAGAACTGGGCAAGGCTCACATCAGCACCCTAACACTACCAGGTCACACCTCATACTGTGCTGTACAGCCGCAAAACATGGAACAAGCTACAAAAGGAGGGTGACTAGCAAGAAATGGCAAGGATAACCACACACCCATGTTGGTACCACAACAAGAAGCAGCATGGAATAGCCATGGTCAAATATCAATGGCTAAAACTGCCTCGCAGTATATAGCCTGCTGCAGACTACTGTCCTAATACCAGGAACAGCACCTGGCATATGTTGGAATACATGATTATATATAAGCCCCCCAAACCACATTATATTGCTCGACTGAAAATACCCAGACATACACCGGTAGCATTGTACTAGCACCAACACAGTAGGAGAAAATTACCCAGATTCCATAAACCAAAATGTCCAGGAACACTGTACCACTCCCACAAGAGGGGTAAGCATACTGGATGTGATAATCAGCAACATGTGTACTGGATGGCAAGATGAGAAGTGTACCCCTCACTGGTAAGACCAGACCACAGAGTAATCACACTGGATATACACATCCTGACCCCAGTCCCTGGCCAGAATACCACAGTGAAAAACATGTGTAAAGTATAGGTTGCAGCCCTCAAAACCGATGTTGAATCCACAAAAGGCCCTGTGCAAGTGCAGAATATGGGACACACCACAGAACATGTTATACAGGCATTCCATGAACACAGCCAGGAATGCTTGGAGTACGCACTCACAAATAACAACAACACACAATGCCATACATGCAGGCATCTGGCATGCTGGCCTCCAGCCATTACCAAACCATGCAAGAGAATGAGGAAGCTACCACATGATAGAGCAAACATAAAAAGGGAAGTAATCACTGACCAGTAGTATGGCAACAACATATGTCCACACATACAATCCACTAAGTCCAGCCACAACAAGTAGAATCTGTGAATCCAGAGGCAATGTGACACCAGTACCAAGTACACAGACAACCACAACACCCCCCAATAAATACAAATATATGTGATAGATGCATCCATGTATCCAAACCAGAGGTTGAGTTCCAACAACTCAGTACTGTCAAAACTAGTCAGGAGGAGAAGGTAACCACATACACCACAAACCCAGTCCCACATAGACCTACCACAACTGTAAACCAAACACATAAACACAGACAAATATTCCCGGAGGCCTTAATTACAAACACACCACACCAACAGAAGCCTCCAAAGTAGATTACAAGCAACCACAACCGTCAAACATAGCACATGCAACGAATAGTACGCAAAGCTGGTGTGCCAAACAGTCACAGGCCAGAAGGAGAAACAACATGCCTGATACAGTCATAATAGGTGTCTGTATAGGCAGACACACTGCTGTCCCACTCACCAGACTGAACAAGGGAAAGGGTAGAGTAAGCTGCTTGTAGGCTGCCACAAAATGCCACATAACACAAGTACGCAGGTCACCCCAAAGCAAGCAGAAATATGATGCACTCAATGTCCATGCTGGTGTGAATTACCTGAGATGTACCTCCCTGGTAAACATCAAAAGAGACATGGATGGTCCCTCTGAGTATGTACCCCAGGGCAGGATGACACTGGCTGTGTGCAGCATCCAACCCTCACCAAGAATGATGCCACAGTACAAACACAGAATGCTCATGTTTAACAGCTGGCACAGTTACAGCTGTCAGTCCAAGAGTGTCTAATGTGTGTCTGCTTGAGGTGTCAAGCATGACAAGCCATGCTGCTGTTTCAGGGATGGCTGTCAGCTGTTACCCATGTGCGTCTGGATACTGGATAAGGCCTTTGCCGCCTCCATAGAGCCGTATGTAGGCAAGGCCAAAAAGACTACCCACCACCCTAGAAAACATAAGTGGTAGGAAACATAAGGGTAATGCTGACCAATGCCAGATGTGTCAACTGCAATATGCATGCTCCTGAGGCACTTCCCATTATTGATAACATTGATGTCTGTGCAGTGACAGAAGCCTGCTGCAAGCCTAGTGATAGCACACCAGCACTACTAGGTTATACCACATATCATGTGTTATGGCCCCAACACCTGCACCAAAACATTAAAGGAGGGGGAGTATCCATATACAGCACAGACACCCATATTGCCAGGTAACTGACAATGCACAAAGCAGCGGACACCACCCATGTGCACATAACTGTAGTCAAAACTGCTGTACAGTCTGTAGCATGCGACAGACCACACTCTCACACACAAGAACTACACCCAGACATCCGAAGACACTGGACAGTATGAATGTCCCACCAAATACCAGACAAGGTACACACAAATTACCACATAGGTATCAAACCATTATGTATGCAAGGAGTAATCAGGGACCTAGGGACACAGGTCGACATTAATCTGTCATGTGACACCCACAATGCCAATCTGGCTATGAAGACTGTTGATACTGGACACCGTATCATGAAAGGATTCACATCAACATCAACAGAGGTCACTGTGCTGCTGTACTGTTCCCTTATCAGACCCATAATCTAGTACAATGACTCATAATGGGATGTACCGTACGTGACACCTGCAGCTGTTCGGAAGACTTCATAGTTACCCCACCAACAGGACAAAGGGTGTGAAATATATGTCATATGCTGCCTGGCTGTAGACACCCCAGCTGACTGCAGTCACACACTGCCTACACAGAGGCATTGTATGTCTGTTGTACAAGGCCATGTCCAACACAGGAGTAATGGACATGCTACACCACAGGAAATCAAAGCCATTGGAGCTGTGAGAGTCACAGATGTCAGCCTCAACACATAATGAAATAAGATGTGCTGGAGGGACAGATACCTAAGTCATAGGCTCCCCACACCCAGAAACAGGATCCCAATACATGGTAGGCAGAGCCCCTCACTGACACCCCTCAACAGGAATATTGCCAAGTGGATGGATGACCGTACATGTATACTGGGGGTCCCCACTGTGTCACGACCAGACAGAGGCACAGTGAAGAACATCATAAATGGCCATAATTGAACATAGCAAGGGGTGGCGAAAGACACACACACTCTGACTAGGCTTATTAATGGCCTAGGGTGTCTAGCCTAGTATGAGCCCATGAATCTATGAAGATACAAAATGTACAGGACACTAAGGATAATCACAAGGCTTACCCAACTGATGGTAGGAACCATGTTGGGCATCCACAGATATGCTCCGAATCACACAGATATTACAAACAACTTACCAAACACACACGCATATTGCTAACATACAACCTGTCATGTGTAGTGCAAACACCCCCCCCCCCGAGTGCAAAATACCTATCCCAGCAGACTGATGGTCCCCTGACATTGCAGATGCTGAGGTAACAGCCATCATCTGCAAAGCAGAACACACAGCAGCAAAGGTATTTGATGGTGTCCTGTGCTGAGGCTAACATGGACTCCAAGAATAATGGAATGCCAAATCACACTACTGCCCAATGTCAGCCTTACCACAAGATATGTACCCAAAGGGCAGTGTACAACAACAGTGGTCCATCACAACAGAGGTGTTGCCTGAATGGATACTCCAAACTACCACCCCAGGATCCTGACAAGCTTGTTCTGCACAGCTATGGAAAGGATCAGTATGTACCGCAGACAGAAGGCTATTGTGGACCTACTGATACTGGGCCCTACACACTGTGGCTGTTGTAACTGCAGAACCGGCCCCTAAACATGTCTGACCAAGTTGAAGCAGTCATTAAGGTCATTGATGAGGGCAATGTGGTCCACACAGCATAGCTGGACCGTGCACATGCTTCTAGACAATACCGTACGAGTTCAGTATGGATATGTTCACCAGCTTAAATATACACCCCTATGTCAGTAGAGGGGTTGCAAAACAGACCAAGGACAGAACTGACATGGTCAGACATGCTGCATCCATGCCAGACTACAAAGCGGATATGAGTGGCATCCCACAAGGCCTGGTCTTGCCCCCCCCCCGTTCTGTATATATGTCCCATAGGTATAGGCCAACATGGAAGGACTGTGACTAAGCATGTATGCAGAGGAGTACAAACAGCCCACCATATCCGACCCCCAGCTGACACAAGCAACCCAGAAAAGGGCCACCTACAAACAGACAACTGTAGCCATAGCCATGTCAGCAAGCTAATTGCAGAACTGTGTATAGGCAATCACCGTGGATATACAGTAAGTGCCCACAAATTACCACACAGGTGTTAACCCATGAGGTAGCTAACATGTAATGTGAGACCTGCGTACAAACGGTGATAAATATCCTGCACTGGACAAACATGTGGCTGTAGTGTTCACAGAAACATGTACCATATACCCACCCAAACATGAAGGTTGGCAGATGTAGATAAGGGGAACTCACTGTGGCTCTGCAGCCATCCTCCATTAATGTCACAACTGATTACAATAGCCCCTGTGGGATATACCGCAGCAGACACCTCCATCAACTGTAAAGTCCACAACAGTACCCCACCAGGGGTAGCAAAGAGCATGAACAGATGCCATGTGTTACCTGAGTAAACAAACTGCAGCCCCATACATCGTCATCCTTCCCAGCTACAGGAAAGCTGTGCCTGATGTATGAAGCCATGTCCAACCTGGAATGAATGAACATGTTGCACCTTGTACAATCTGAATGGCAGTGAGCTATGCACATGAGAGACCTGAACCCCAGCATTGCCATACATAGGACAAGCTGTACAGAATGATCCATAACACAGAAGGCACCCCCACACTTCAGTAAACTCATGGTACAGGTCAGCCAGAAAGCCACATATCGACACCCCTCAAGAGGCATCCTGACGAATGTATGGGAGATGGTAGGCTACCCTGGGTATCACTGTTATGTCAGAGGTAGACGGAGGCACAGTATACTAACCATGACATGTGTCATGGCAAACTCCAGTTACAATGTGTGTCGAAGGACAAACACACCCTGTGACTAGCATCAGAAATGGCCTAGGGAACATCGCTAGTGTGTGCCAATGTCCACCCATGTTGTGGAATACACTAGCAATGTTGGACGAGCCTGGTGTAGGTAGTCCATATCTGAACATATTGCAACATGGTCATATGTGCACAACTGGCCCCTACACAGTCTGTTGTGCTCACTATGAATATGTCAAGCAGTCATAGTACTAAAGGCCAGGATACTGTCCACCACAGTGAAAGTACTGAACCAGTACACTATACGGTACTACAGTGTTAGGTCATTATGAAAGTATGTTGAGAACTGTCTGCAAAGTATCCCATGCAATCCCTGCAGGCACAGTATAATCCCTGTTGTGGCAGACACAAAGCAGTTGGCCAGTTAGTACACAACATGACACCCAACACACAATCATAAACGTGCAATATTGTCGAAGTTCACACACACCCACATATGTGGTGGACTTCAGAGTGCAACATATGGAAAGCTCACACTGGGCATGCTCGCACACTTTGATAAATGAGGCATATGTCAGACAACATGCCATGGAAAGGCTGAACTGGGCATGCTCACACACTTAGGCCATATCTCCGTTTAGCAGTTGGCCACACATATCTGGTATTTGTACGTGTCAGTCCAGGAACCAACCACAACACAGCAATCAGCCCAGTGCACACAGTAAATGACCACAGAGACATAAGTGATATAGTGGATCGCCATATGCAAACATCTTCCACAGATACACAAGTTGGTCATAGGAACAGGGAATGCTATGGCAATAAAGACCTGCAAACAGTAGAACAGCACAACAAATATTGTGCATCCGACAATTGAACATATGGGTGTAGAGGTCAATACTAGGCTTCTTGCCCCAGGGAATGACAGCTCAGCCAGAGTGTGCTTGGAATCTGCATCCCCAGGTTAGTAGGCTACTGTGCCACTGTAAAGTAGGTCACAGAAGGCAACATGTGAGGCTAGTGAGCTGTGCCTCTGTCAAGCAGGGACACCGTGGAGGTCTCAGGGATTGAATGTGCTAAGCCACAGCCATGTTGTTGGTGTGTGCTGTGAGAGGGTTGCTGAGGATCTCTGACAGTAGATGTCCATCAATAACAGACTGAGGGAGCCCTATCTGCATTCTGTGGACGATTCCAATGTCAACACTGTGTTGTAATGGGTATGTGTGAATGAAGTGCCGTGCTGGAACTGTCCACAGATGTCCTCCCTTTGTGGGCTACAGCTCTGCAATGTATTAGGTCACTCTGTCTGTTGTACGGCGCATATATGGCTGGTGTACAGCTGACAGGTGTCTTGTTGTGGAGCAATCATGGGTATATGTGGGATAGCATGACCAATGCAAACAGTACACATGCTCATAGAATGCAATTGTCAAGGATTATGCTGAGTGGCCAGTATAGTCCTCCAGCATGGGTCCTCTGAAGTTATCCACCCCAGTCTACACAAGTGTAGAGTCTGCTTGTGCTAAACACAGTTTGTGTGCAGTGACAACCTTGCCTGGGGGTAGAGATGAGATATGGATGTCCAGGGAAAGGTGGGTATGGTCAGATATCAACAAAGGTGGTCTACCTCTGGTGTGGAACAGTGAGTACCCATGTTGCAGATGGACAGGTGCAATATCTATTCACCCATGTGGCTGTGGTGTGTGGTTCTGTCATAGCACATGGACCCACAAATTGTAGTGGCTGTAGGGTAAAGTGGTAGAGGCCTGAGTAGTTCTCACACACAATATGCCTGTACCTGATGTTAACAACTGGAATGGTGTATGTGAATACCTGCATATCCTGGCACTGTCCCCAGGGTAGATAAGTGTGTGTCCTGGATGTGGGTGTTGTGTTCTGTACTGGTTGTGTTGTGTGTTACAGGTCCTGTGGTCCAAAAGCATGGTATAGAACATAACCTGCCAGTGCGATGTGCATATCTGACCCTGACGTAGGTGGCTGCAAATGCATATATATGCTATCCCCCACCTGACAGGTAGTACTACATCTACATACCTCTGTAGAAATAAAGATGTCAGCACCCTATAAATACTACAGGTGCAGAACAGGTGCCCAGTAATTCGGATAATGTACTCTGCTAATGCGTCTCCCTCAAGTGTCATAATATAGTTAGGTAGGAGTTCGAATCCTGCAAATGCTCAGTGTGTGTGGGTGGGTGAGTGGGGTTTGTGTGTGTGAAAGGCTGTGAGAGGGAAATGTCCCTTTTGGCAACTGGGAAAATACACTACAGGATGCACATTCCCCTTTCTAAACACTGATGATGTTAGCACCCTATAAGTACAGCAGGTGAAGGGAAATCACCCAGTAATGCGAATAGCGCGCTCTTCTAATGCGTCTGTCTTGAGTGTCATAACATAGTTAGATATGGGTTTGAATCCTGTACATGCTCAGTGTGTGTGGAGGGTGTTAGTGTGTGTTCAAGACTGTTTGAAAGAAGTATCCCTTTTGGCAACTAGGAGAATACACTACAGGATGGGCATTCCCCTTTCTAAACACAGATGATGTCAGCACCCTATAAGTACAGCAGGAGAAGAGAAGCCTCCTAGTAATACGAGTAGCACGCTCTGCTAATGCGTTCATCTAAAGTGTCATAACATAGCTAGGTAGTGGTTTGAATCCTGCACATGACAAGTGTGTGTATTTGGTTGAGGGGAGTTAGTGTGAGGGAAATGTCCCTTTTGGCAACTGGGGGAACACACTACAGGATGCACACTCCCCTTTCTAAACACAGATGATGTCAGCACCCTATAAGTACAGCAGGAGAAGAGAAGCCTCCCAGTAATGCAAATACCACGCTCTGCTAATGCATCCATCTTAAGTGTCATAATATAGTTAAGTAGTGGTTTGAATCCTGCAAATGGCAAGTGTGTATGTTTGAATGAGGGGGGTTAGTGTGTGTGTAAATTTGTGTGGGAAAAATGTCCCTTTTGGCAACTGGGAGAACACACTACAGGATGCACACTCCCCTTTCTAAACACAGATGATATCAGCACCCTATAAGTACAGCAGGGGAAGGGAAGCCTCCCAGTAATGTGCATAGCGCACTCTGCTAATGAGTCCGTCTCGAGTGTCATAACATAGTTAGATAGTGGATTGAATTCTGCAAGTGTGTGTGGATGAGGGGGGGTTAGTGTGTGTGCAATTATGTGTGAGGGAAATGTCCCTTTTGGCAACTGGGAGAACACACTACAGGATGCACATTCCTCTTTCTAAACACAGATGATGTCAGCACCCTATAAGTACAGCAGGAGAAGAGAAGCCTCCCAGTAATGCAAATAGCACACTCTGCTAATGCATCCATCTCAAGTGTCATAATATAGTTAGATAGTGGTTTGAATCCTGCAAATGGCAAGTGTGTATGTTTGAATGAGGGGGGTTAGTGTGTGTGTAAATTTGTGTGGGAAAAATGTCCCTTTTGGCAACTGGGAGAACACACTACAGGATGCACACTCCCCTTTCTAAACACAGATGATATCAGCACCCTATAAGTACAGCAGGGGAAGGGAAGCCTCCCAGTAATGTGCATAGCGCACTCTGCTAATGAGTCCGTCTCGAGTGTCATAACATAGTTAGATAGTGGATTGAATTCTGCAAGTGTGTGTGGATGAGGGGGGGTTAGTGTGTGTGCAATTATGTGTGAGGGAAATGTCCCTTTTGGCAACTGGGAGAACACACTACAGGATGCACATTCCTCTTTCTAAACACAGATGATGTCAGCACCCTATAAGTACAGCAGGAGAAGGGAAGCCTCCCAGTCATGTAATGCAAATAGCACGCTCTGCTAATGCATCCATCTCAAGTGTCATAATATAGTTAGGTAGTGGTTTGAATCCTGCAAATGGCAAGTGTGTATGTTTGAATGAGGGGGGTTAGTGTGTGTGTAAATTTGTGTGAGAAAAATGTCCCTTTTGGCAACTGGGAGAACACACTACAGGATGCACACTCCCCTTTCTAAACACAGATGATATCAGCACCCTATAAGTACAGCAGGGGAAGGGAAGCCTCCCAGTAATGTGCATAGCGCACTCTGCTAATGCGTCTGTCTTGAGTGTCATAACATAGTTAGATATGGGTTTGAATCCTGTACATGCTCAGTGTGTGTGGAGGGTGTTAGTGTGTGTTCAAGACTGTTTGAAAGAAGTATCCCTTTTGGCAACTAGGAGAATACACTACAGGATGGGCATTCCCCGTTCTAAACACAGATGATGTCAGCACCCTATAAGTACAGCAGGAGAAGAGAAGCCTCCTAGTAATGCGAGTAGCGCGCTCCGCTAATGCGTTCATCTAAAGTGTCATAACATAGCTAGGTAGTGGTTTGAATCCTGCACATGACAAGTGTGTGTATTTGGTTGAGGGGAGTTAGTGTGAGGGAAATGTCCCTTTTGGCAACTGGGGGAACACACTACAGGATGCACACTCCCCTTTCTAAACACAGATGATGTCAGCACCCTATAAGTACAGCAGGAGAAGAGAAGCCTCCCAGTAATGCAAATAGCACGCTCTGCTAATGCATCCATCTCAAGTGTCATAATATAGTTAGGTAGTGGTTTGAATCCTGCAAATGGCAAGTGTGTATGTTTGAATGAGGGGGGTTAGTGTGTGGGAAAAATGTCCCTTTTGGCAACTGGGAGAACACACTACAGGATGCACACTCCCCTTTCTAAACACAGATGATATCAGCACCCTATAAGTACAGCAGGGGAAGGGAAGCCTCCCAGTAATGTGCATAGCGCACTCTGCTAATGAGTCCGTCTCGAGTGTCATAACATAGTTAGATAGTGGATTGAATTCTGCAAGTGTGTGTGGATGAGGGGGGGTTAGTGTGTGTGCAATTATGTGTGAGGGAAATGTCCCTTTTGGCAACTGGGAGAACACACTACAGGATGCACATTCCTCTTTCTAAACACAGATGATGTCAGCACCCTATAAGTACAGCAGGAGAAGGGAAGCCTCCCAGTCATGTAATGCAAATAGCACGCTCTGCTAATGCATCCATCTCAAGTGTCATAATATAGTTAGGTAGTGGTTTGAATCCTGCAAATGGCAAGTGTGTATGTTTGAATGAGGGGGGTTAGTGTGTGTGTAAATTTGTGTGAGAAAAATGTCCCTTTTGGCAACTGGGAGAACACACTACAGGATGCACACTCCCCTTTCTAAACACAGATGATATCAGCACCCTATAAGTACAGCAGGGGAAGGGAAGCCTCCCAGTAATGTGCATAGCGCACTCTGCTAATGAGTCCGTCTCGAGTGTCATAACATAGTTAGATAGTGGATTGAATTCTGCAAGTGTGTGTGGATGAGGGGGGGTTAGTGTGTGTGCAATTATGTGTGAGGGAAATGTCCCTTTTGGCAACTGGGAGAACACACTACAGGATGCACATTCCTCTTTCTAAACACAGATGATGTCAGCACCCTATAAGTACAGCAGGAGAAGGGAAGCCTCCCAGTCATGTAATGCAAAGAGCACGCTCTGCTAATGCATCCATCTCAAGTGTCGTAATATAGTTAGGTAGTGGTTTGAATCCTGCAAATGGCAAGTGTGTATGTTTGAATGAGGGGGGTTAGTGTGTGTGTAAATTTGTGTGAGAAAAATGTCCCTTTTGGCAACTGGGAGAACACACTACAGGATGCACACTCCCCTTTCTAAACACAGATGATATCATGATATCAGCACCCTATAAGTACAGCAGGGGAAGGGAAGCCTCCCAGTAATGTGCATAGCGCACTCTGCTAATGAGTCCGTCTCGAGTGTCATAACATAGTTAGATAGTGGATTGAATTCTGCAAGTGTGTGTGGATGAGGGGGGGTTAGTGTGTGTGCAATTATGTGTGAGGGAAATGTCCCTTTTGGCAACTGGGAGAACACACTACAGGATGCACATTCCTCTTTCTAAACACAGATGATGTCAGCACCCTATAAGTACAGCAGGAGAAGGGAAGCCTCCCAGTCATGTGAATAGCGTATTCTGCTAATGTGTCTGTCTCGAGTGTCATAACATATTTAGGTAGTGGTTTGAATCCTTGCAAATAGCAAGTGTGTGTGTTTGAATGAGGGGGGTTAGTGTGTGTGCAATTTTGTGTGAGGGAAATGTCCCTTTTGGCAACTGGGAGAACACACTACAGGATGCACACTCCCCTTTCTAAACACAGATGATGTCAGCACCCTATAAGTACAGCAGGAGAAGGGAAGCCTCCCAGTAATGTGAATAGCACACTCTGCTAATGCATCTCTCCTGAGTATCGTAATGTAGCTAGATAGGAGTTTGAAAGCTGTAAATGGCATGTGTCTGTGTTTGGATGTGGGGAGTTTGTGTGTGTGCATTTCCGTATGAAAAACAAGTTAGTTTTGGCAATCAGGAGATCACACTACCTGATGCACATTACCCTTTCAAAATACTGATGTTGTCAGCACCCTATAAGTACAGCCAGAGAACAGGAACTATCTAGTAAACCGAATAGTGCCCTTTGCTAATGCGTCTTTCTCACATGTCATGACTTAGTTAGCTAGGGGAATGAATCCTGCAAGTGTGCGTGTGTGGGAGGGGGGTAGTAGGGTGTGTGTAAATGCAAGTGTGAAAGAACAAATCCTTTTGGCAAATACTACAATACACCAGATGCTGCATACTCCCCCAGTAAACACAGGGGATGTCACCACACTATCAGCACAGCCAAACAGGGCTAGTTGGCTAGTAATGCCAATTGTGCGCTCTGCTACTGTGTCTATTACTATTGTCAGAGTACAGATAGGTAATTTTTGGTAACCCACAACTGCCACGTGTGGTTGTGTCACACAGTATGACCTTGTGTGGGTCTTTGTACATAACAATGCATGCCATTGCCTAAACCAGCAATGGCATTGCACACATGATGTATGTGTGTGACACATACACATAAATACCTGTGACCTGCAGTAGTTACCATGTCTGACACATGCCTCGAGTGGATAAATGGTATTTGCAATGTATACCAATATGACTGTGTCTTACTGTGCAGGGTCCGCACGTGGTATGTCTCTATACAGTGTGGGTGTATATGGTGAAATACCTACAGCAGGGGATACACATCTGGTCTGGGCCATATAGTGTACATGTAGTCGATGTACAGGTGCTGCATGTTCCCACCTGTTGTGGTAGTGGTAACATGTCATTCCACTGCAATTCAGTGACCACATGCTGTGAACCCTTCAACTAGTGTGTTGTAGCTACAGTAATGCTCACACACAATGTTTGGCTGGATGCAGTCCAGCCATATAAACACAGTTCTTGAGACTGTCATATTGCCAGTGTTGTTATGGAGGATAGGTGGTCTTCCTGTGTATGGGAGGGTTGTGTGTGCCAGGCTATGAACCAGATGGCAGTCTGACACACTGTTAGCTGCACATGATTAGGCCCTGATGCTTTGTGCTGTGCCAACAACCTGGAGGTGTGTGTATCTGTGGTACCTTGGGATACCACCCCCCTATCCATGTGTGTTACATGTGTAGGGGGTGACAGGCATGGTATGGGGCATAACCTGTCAGTGATGGGTAACACCTGTGAGCCATGAATCATGAATCTGGTACTGCACAGACATTGCAGTTCTCCGTGCTGAGGACAGTGTCTGGTGCATGCATCTTCTGGTGTACACTGCTGTTGTTGTGTAGCAGCACTGTTAGTGTCCTAACCTGTGTGATACCCATGGAGGTGGCTATGTAAACCATGTCCTGCAGCATAAGGCAGTATGTGTGTACCAAGGAGCTTTGCCATTATGCATCGGGCCATGGGTGTCACGTGCAAGATGACCCTTGCACATCATTGTGGCTTCCCTAGCATGTAAGCGCACATTGACAGCCAGCGGATACCCTATGAATGACAGTGGAGACTGAGCATAATGTAGACATACAACACCCTTCCCACATATAGTGGTAGCATACCTGGTGAGGGTATGTTGGCAACCAACATCAGGCTCATACTGGCCTGTGCCACATGCTGACAGATCCATTCTATGCTCCCTATCATGTAGTCCAGGGAGGTATGTCTCAGGCAACCATACTGGCATGGTCAATGAGTGAGTCATATGTGTCCATGCCTCTGACTGACCTGTATGCATGTGTTCTGTGGTGGACCATAGTGCCCCTGAGGCTTATCACTGTGACCTTCACCAGATACAGCCTGTTGAGTGGGACCCCAGTGCAGCACACAAGACAGGTACCTGACACGTCTGTAGCAGGTGTGTTGTGTAGCCCTACAGGCTGTGAGTGTGTGGCACAGGGGATGTGTGTGCCATGTGTGGCATGTGCTCTGTTCCGACGGAACATATGCCTGTGTGCCAGCTGCGGAGGTGTGTGATGCCCAGGCAGGCTGCTATTCTGAGTCCCCACATATGCCCCAGTGTGTTCAGCATGCTGTCAGTGCATGTCAATGTCTGACTTGTATTGTAGTCACTGTAATATATTTTATTTATTTATTTATTTATCCTACATTTGTTGACCGGGATAGTCCGACTGGATGCATGTCCATTTCCAGGGGAGGCCCAGAGAGACAAGCTACGAGGGTAGCAGATACTGCATTACATAATACTAGCATTACATATTACAAACAGATTATTTACAGAGATTACATAAGTAAGCAAGTTAAACATGTTCCACAGGTTAATGTTAGTCCTGAGCACAAGTCAGGATTAAATTAAATTACACAGTAAAGTGGTTCACAGATTTTACACATTCGAGTTAGCCAGGCTTGATACATCGACATAGCCAGTTAAGTGACAAATGTTGTTTGAGTCTAGTGTTAAATTGACCTAAGGTGAACAGTAGGGTAATATCAGCTGGAAGTGAGTTCCAGGATCTACTTACAGAGTTTGCAAAGAGAGAATCACCGGCTGTGTTATTAAACTTGCTAGTCTGAATTAGTAGTTTGTTAGAGGATCGAAGCGGTCTAGGATTGTTATAGGGGGTGATAATATTTGAAGTGCAGGAGTATTGTCTGGATTATAGAGGATTTTATAGGCCATAATTAGTTGGTTATACTGTATTAGGCTGGGTATTGCAAGCCAACCAAGCTGATTTAGATTGATGTAATGATGTGTTCTAAAAGGCAGCCCAGTGGCAAACCTGGCAATGTGGTTGTAGCAAATTGAGTGTTTGTTAAGGACAGCCTTGTTCATATTTGAGAGTAGAGGGGATGCATACAGAAGGGTTGAAACAAAGTGTGAGTGAGCTATGGCACCTTTAGCTGGAGGGGCTAGGAAGGCTTTAATTGTGTAAAGTGACCCTAGTTTTCTATTGATGGCTTTGATAATTTGGTTAACATGTAGGTCACATTTGAGATTATTGTCTATGATGACACCTAATAGTTTAGTAGATGGGTCAGGGGAGATTATTGTGCCATCAGTTGACGTTATGGTAACGGTGAAAGCGGTAGACCTACGTGTTGGTGAAATAACAGCAGTTTAGTTTATTTGGGATTTAGGATCAGACGATGTTCAGAAAGCCAGTTTTCTATTGTATTAAAGGTGGTCTGGGTAGCTGAACATAACTCTACTGGAGATGTGGCTGAGAAGATCAGAGTAGAGTCTTCAGCATATTGGATACAGCTGACTTTTGGGATGACAGTATAAAGGTCGTTAATGAAGATGGAGAACAGCAAGGGCCCTAGTATAGAGCCTTGTGGTACTCTGAGGGTGTTAGGTAGAAGGTTAGAGAGTTTGTTCTGCCAGAGGCCAGCCTGCTGTCGACCATGCAGGTAGGATTGAAACCATTGGAAGGCTCCAGTATCTAGACAGTGTTTGCAGGGTGTGGATTACAAGTTGGTGATCAACCATATCGTATGCCTTGGAAAGATCCAAAAAGAGGGCTGAGGATATATAATTAGTGTTGCAAGTATGGTTTATGGAGTTAGTAAAGGCTAGGAGGCCTAAAGTAGTGCTGTGATGAGGACAGAAGCCATGCTGAGTGTCTGCCATAAGGCGATTTTGGATTAGGTGGTGCATGAATTGTCTATGACTAAAGTTTCCATAATCTTTGCAAGTGGAGAGAGTATAGCTATTGGCCAATAATTGGAGAATTCAGTAGAGCTGCCTCCTTTGTGAAGTGGGATTACATATGACATTTTCCAGATGGTGGGAAATTTAGATTCTACCATGGTTTGTTTGATTACCTTTGAGAAGGGGTAAACAATAGCATCATCTGATTTTGATAGGTACTCGGCAGGGAGTTGATCAGCATAAAGTGTAGTGGGTTTCATTGTTTCAATCAAGGTACGGAGAAGTGAAGTGGTGACTGGTTGGCAGCTGAACGCAAGTAGGTTTCTATGGGTGCTACTTTCAGGACCAGTGGAGCTAGGAGGTAGATGGCTAGCTAGGGCCTGAAATGTCTCAGTAAAGATTTGGTCAAAACTATCAGGAACATCTTCAGGGGTATTATCAATAGTAGCAGCAGGGATTGGGGTTGACGTTTGTCCAGGATGTAGTATATATGACATGCCACCTGACAGGGTATGGCATTACTGGGTTCAGAGGGCCCAGTCCCCAGATTGGCTGTGTGGTGGCATCCCACACATGTGTTGTACGTTCCTGGCCAAGGGTGATGGCTGACTGCATACATGTGGCAGCTGTGACATTGACACATGACTCACATAAACCACAACTGGACCATAGAGGCGATTCACAGGTTACCTTTGCACATGCTACCCTAGTAGTGTGATTGCCATGGTGAGTACCAACACATAGGGCCAATGGGGAACAACATACTGAAGGTGTGTATGTGTGGGTGTACCGCTACTGTTTCATAGCACTGACATATATGACTGCACACATAGGTAAATGCCAGGTAAGACGTGTGCAATGTGTCACAGGCAATGTACATGCGTACAGGACAGACAGTGACGTTCTGTCATGTGTAAAGTTGACATACGTATCGTACGCTATGCAGATGTCACTAGAAGTCTACAGAAGCACTGTAACTCTGCATTGCAGGTGTAAGCAGTGTTCCAGGGAACTAGCGAACATGCATGCAAACAAAGCTACAGTAAACAGGGCTGGAAGTAGTGCATTGTACAACAAAGAAGGGGTAACAATAACAGTAAGTAACAATGCAAATATGTAGGCACTATCAACATGTACCCAGGAATACACAGCGCAGATGCCCATGGTAGAACTGATATTATGTCATAGTTATTTGTGATTTGGATTACATTGGTACTGCACACATATCTACATGCGCGAACATCCACATGGCATAGTCGTTGTGGGCAACTTGACACCATTACTGTACATATCCACCATTGCATATCACTACTTGCGTTAGCTTTCCCCCTGTGCTACCCATGTATGCGGCTATCTGTTGACAACCTTACCACCGGCATGCAATTATGTGCAGCTGTTATACTTTGGAATGTACTATGGGTGCAGATAACAATTCAGGACATTCATACTGTTACTGCAGCAGGCATGCTGGGATAAACACACAGTCATAGCAGCACACTGTACTGTTACCAACATGATACTACTAATACACTTCTATGTAGTTACCCTGTGCATCAGCAACGTGTTTACCTGTTCCCGCAATGATGTTGGAGATTGCAGGAGGTGGCACAGTGTCATCATATGCACAGGGTGTGGATTAGGTATGCCTGAGTCAGCCACTGATACCACCAATTGACATGTGTGTGTATGTGTGTTGGTGAGGGGCAGCAGTACAGGGTGGGGCAGTGTTGGTGCAGTGTGTGCGTGTAAGTGGTCGCCCTAGGTGTTAACATTTCGCATGTGTGTATGCACGCACACAGTTCCACCTCATGGCTGCCATATACAGGGGTTTGTGGACAGCCACAGACTGCACCTGGCAGGCCATACAGATCAGTGTCTGTGTGCACGGACACGGTACCTCTGCCTGGCAGGGGTGCTACGGACCGTATCCAGTACTAAGCCAGACTGGGTACTGTCATCAGAGGTGGGAGTGTGTTGACTGGACACAAGTCCCTGTTGGGACTGTCCAGAGCCACGTGCACGTGGTCTTCTGGGGCGTTCCGATGACAGCACAGACCCAGCATTGCTGGGGCTGCTGCTGGCACTATGGGGGCATGCGTGAGCCTGTTGTCGTCCGCGCCGACTGCCAGCTGCTGCTGCTGCCGGCATACGGCCACGTCGACGCCACAAATGCCCACCATTGCCCTGGCTCATGGACATCTGGTTGTGGAACTGCTGTAATATGTCCCCACAACGTCTGTCTATGACATCGGTGAAGTTACGGATAGCATCCGCAATGTCATGCATACTGTCTGTCATGGCTGTGTGACATGCTCTCAGCTCCCTCAGACCCTGTCTGGTGTACCTTTCCATACATGACTGTGCCTGCATGACAGTCCAAAACATAGCTGAGGTTGACAGACCTTTTTGGGCACATCAGCCAGAGGCAGTACGCCCACGGATGCTCCCACGAGAACCCATGGGCAACTGTCTGTGTGGTACCATCAGAGGACCCTGTCCATGGCTGCTGTGTGGGGATGCATGTGCCACAGGTACCGCATTACCCTGGTCTATGCCCACTGTATCCTGTCCATCACCTAGGGACAATGGTGACAAAGGATGTACTGGCAGGATGACTGTGCGCAATGATGGGGTTGACAGCTGTGTACTGTCAATTGGCTGACCAATGGCAGACCCTGACACACCTTCCTGTACCATTACACAAATATCATCATTACCAGTAGCCGTGGCACAGGATTCAGGTTCCCTGCTGCAGGTCACCAGAGCAGCCCCAGAACCTGTGGGAGGAAGACAGGAAGCACAGTTTACAGTCTCCAGACATTGTTACCAGTGATGCACTTCTACACACATGCACACATGGACACATGCACACATGCACACATGGACACAGGCACACATGCACACATGGACACAGGCACACATGCAGCCATGCACACGTGGACACAGGCACACATGCACACATGCACACATGCACACAGGCACACATGCACACATGCACACATGCAGACATGCACACATGGACACATACACACGTGGACACATGCACACATGCACACATGGACACATGCACACATGGACACATGCACACATGCACATGGTCACATGCACACATGGGCACATGCACACATGGGCACATGCACACATGCACATGTGGTCACGTGTACACATGCACACATGCACACATGCACACGTGGACACAGGCACACATGCACACATGGACACAGGCACACATGCACACATGGACACATACACACGTGGACACATGCACACATGCACACATGGACACATGCACACATGGACACATGCACACATGCACACATGCGCACATGGTCACATGCACACATGGGCACATGCACACATGGGCACATGCACACATGCACATGTGGTCACGTGTACACATGCACACATGCACACATGCACACGTGGACACAGGCACACATGCACACATGAACACATGCACACGTGGACACAGGCACACATGCACACATGCACACGTGGACACAGGCACACCTGCACACATGCAGACATGCACACATGGCACAGGCACACCTGCACACATGCACACATGCACACCCCGCAGTATACACACAGAGAACTACTGAGTTGCACTACTGTTACTAGCATTATCAGGACTATTATAGGTTATGTTAAACACACTCACCAGCATGGATGGCTTGCCTTGCTGTAACCCCGGAGGGACCTGCAGAAATGATGAGATTAATGTCAGTGGGCACAACTGTGCCATTGATATTGCATATGATACAGTGCACAGAACAGTCAAGTGTACATATGGCATATTACCTGCACGCTCCATGTCGTGTTGCTGTGTGGAACCAGCCTCCATCATAATGCAGGTGTACTGCTGTTGGTGTTCCGGGGCTGGAGCCACAACACTTAGGAGTAGCTCCTCCAGTCTGGTGAGGGGGGGATGTGTGGCCACCCCACCCACTGCGGCAACCTGTTGCCTGTGGATATCTGATGCACGCTGACGGACACTTTGGATTATATTACTGCAATGATGTCATACCTGCTCATATGTCCTGTTATGCATGCCAATATCATTTACCCTACGGACAAGGTCTTGCCACAGTGCAGCCCTCTCCTGCTGATTCTGACTGGTGCGGGAAAACAGGACGTCATACTCCTGCACCAGGCTCTGGTGCATCTCCTCGTCTTCCGCCACAGAGTAGGTGGGGTTACGCTGACACGCCATCTCCCTGGATGAGAGCACAAACAGGATATCAGTAGACCATGTCAGCAATATATGGCACACATACTATACATGATACTCATGTGTAGTGATATACTACTACTCCCATATGTTGCATGTGTGTGTGTCGTGGTGGATACAAAGGTACATGGCCAGATATCAATGCTCAGCCAACACCTGTGCAACAATACCTGCCACATTCCACACAACATAGTAGCATGCCCCATCGATCAGCACACACTGACAGGTGCAATGCACAACCTCACTCTGGGGGTTCATCCCAAGGTACTGTATGTGGGACATCGTCCACTACTGTGATGTGGACAGAAGTTACTCGGCCTGGATATGCATATCCCACCACCACCACCAGCACAGTAGACTACTTTGATATGTATGTGACTAGACAGTTATTCACTTGCTGGGACTGAGATGGTATCCATGCAGCACACTGGGCCAGTGGAAGCCACAAGCCACACTGCTGACCCCTTTGCAAATGCTTACCATGTACCTGACACAGATTGCATGGAACTTGCACACACATTTCTAACCCAGACCCTATGCACAAAGGTTAGGCATCCTGTCCGGTGGACCCCAGACAGAGGCAGATTGTATAACAATAGCAGGAGGCTACTGCAGGACAGAGCACATTCACATTAAGGGAAGGCATCTGTGGTCAGCACTGGTACTACGCTACGGTTCATCATAACAACGGCCACGGCCTACTCTGGGAGGGAAATGGACACAAACACTATGGATGACAACAAGGCCTTCTTCAGTTATGTTACACATATGGACCACATGCCTCAGATATGCTCTGTGTTAATACACACCTACTTAACATTCACCAAACACACGGATATTGACAACAATCTTGCAGACATGTTCGGTGCACGTATCCCCCCTCCTTCTCCCCCACCAGTTGAAATATTTATCACAGCTGGATGTAATCTCCCTATCATCTCACATGTCCAGGTGAGGGCCGCCCTCAGCAGAGAAGAACACACAGCATCACTGTGACCTCATGGTATCCCTGGATGTGTGCTACCTGCACTCCGAGAGGACATACAACCGCATATAACACTGATAATTTATCTTGGCCGTACTACAGGATATGTACCTGGACAGTGGCATACAGCAACAGTGGTCCCACACCACTAAGAAGGCACCTTGACTGACCCTGGGAACTACCACATCATATGCATAACCGGCCTGGTCTGCTAAGCTATGGAATTATGCAGTATGGGATGCATATGCAGTGATATCGGGTACCTGCCGACACTTGTTCCCAGCCAGTGTGCCTTTGTGATGGGTTGATCCTGCCTTTTGAACCTGGCTGACCTTTCAAAGCAGTCACTACAGCCATTGCTGGGGCAACGCACAGACAACTGCTGCCAGGATCATGGCCTAAGACTGATTGACATGTAATGTATGGTCATCCCCTTTTGGTGGAACTACGTACACACAACATATCACATGGACATACCTATGGATACAGACCTATGACACATTTGGAGGGTTCACAATATGCACACTATTAACCTGCTACTTTGCATTACCTGTGTTTGTCGCAGTTGGTTGCATTACCACTGCTTCTGCTTGCTGCTGCTACTGTCACTGCTGACAGCTTCGGGTGACAGAGTCACAGTGTATAATTTTTTTTTTTTGCTCTCTCTCTCTCTCTCTCACTTTTTGCTCTCCCTCTGTCTGCTTCCAGACAGTGCAATGAATGTATTGCATGTGTGGAGTGTTAGCACTGGATGCTTTTGTAGGTATCTGCATAGGTCCATGTGATGGCCTCTGCACCAATTGTAAGCCAGCATTTGCTAATTGCATACAGTCAGTTGTGTACTGATTGCAGTTCTCACTGTGATTTCAGGTCAGTGCTATAAAAGGGTATGTGGGATAGATGTTGCCCTTTCAGATTGTAAGGGCAGGGACCATGCTGGTATGCTGTGGACAGTGTTCTGTGAGTGTAAAGGTTAGTATCTCTCTCATGATTCAGGCTGTGTTGTATATTCACATTTCTCCATTCCTCTCTCATGTTCCCTGTAGCAAGTGTGTATGCACAATGACTCCTACAACTATATATATATATATATATATATATATATATATATATATATATATATATATATATACATATACATACATTTATATATGTACTTTAACTGACATTTTTATCTACAAGCTACCAACTAGCATGGCTGTTTCTGTTCACACACTACTATTATGGAAATCCAGTAGTTTTTACAGTAATTCTAAATGACATGCTTTGTGTACTGCACATCCTATATTCCCTTTACATTCATCCCTACTATTACATGTTATATTTATTTTAGCACAATGTTCTTGTATAAGAGTCATGGCTTAGTGATAGGTCATACAGACTAGCGTTTCCAAGGTCCTGAGTTCGGGACTGACAGTGGGATTTTATTTTGCTTTTGAACTGAGTACAGGACCTGTCAATCAAAGTGACTAAGGCACTTTTAAGCAGTTGTAACTGGGTTAGCGCTGGTTTACGCGGAGCTCACGCATGCGCACTGGTGGTTAGCTCCGCGCACACAAGCGCACACCCGCTTACATCCGCTTAACGGTGCTTACTCTGGAGCACACCCGTGCTATTTTCTTTGAAAGAAAAGAAAATGGGGAGACAGGAAAGTGGTGAAAATGGGGTCACAAAGAGGGTAAGACAATAGGGAAACAAGCTTGTGATTTGCAGGAGGGATGTAGGTAAGGCCCATAGCTGCCCATTTCTTAATCAGCAACAGCTGTGCATATGTATGTAATTTGGTGTGACATTTGAAACCTTCCACCCCTGAGAGAGGTGTCAGGACAACAATAATACTTGTTGTACAGCCAATTGTAATTGATAGATTCCATGTCCAGCAGACGTGTGCAGAATGGGCAGCTATGTATGGGGCATAATTTTTTTGTGGGTACAGAGTGCCCTTTTTTTTTTTTTTCAGGTGAGAGTGGTATGTCAGGTGAAGGAAGTTGGTACAGCTGGGGAGATAGGTTGGGTAGGTAAACAGACAAGACAAACAAGACGCATACAGGGGCGGTGTATGACACGTGTGGGGGGGTTACACAATTGACGGGGATGGAGGTTTGTATATCCAGAGCCCATGAGCCCACAGATGGCAACAGTGGAACTGATATCCCCACCCATAGGCAGTTGCCACTGTTCCTTCACTGCCCAGGACGGGGCTGTGCTGGGGGCTGTGTAGGCCGGGCAACAGGCATGCCCGTTAGTTGCGCCACCCATGCCTCAAGCTGGCATAGGGGGTCGAGAACAGAGTCCCGAATCTCCCTACGCACCACAGTCCGGATGCTACGGAGGGTGAGTGGTGGTTCTCCTCCGGCCACACTTGCAGAGGGGGGGGCGAGCCCCATCCCCTGCAGCGCTTCCACCCGCAGGTGGCACAGGGCCACTGGAGGAGGGTCCGGACTCGGCATTAGTGCCAGGTGCACTCGCCAGCTGAGGTGGGAGAGGTGGGTCCGCTGGAACCCACCTTCCCTGTCGTCCTATGTTTTGCATTATGTCATGACAGTTTGGGTTAGTGACATATAATACCATTCACAATTAGTTGTAACAGCATGCATTTGTATTTCCATTAACCAAACACCCAGATATTCACACCATTGAACAGCGTGCATAACACAAGCATAATTTGAACAGAAATACACAGTCCAACAACATGCAGGGTTAATTGATGGCAACAGGCCATCAGGTTTGGATGTATGAACAGGGCAGATGCATCAACGGACATGCAAATATATATGACCCAACAGGGCAAACGTCCAGGGGTGTTAATTGTGATTGCACATACCATTTTCACGTGGAATGGGTTATATGTGGTTATAGGGTGGGGTGAAGAAAATAATATTAACACCTTCGAATACCAATTCATATGCTGTACATTTCTAATAGCTACAGTTATATACACACTACTGTTCTAACTACAGTTTCCTATATTATAACTATTTCAACTTGGTGATAGGACTGTTACTGCAACATCAATATACATTTTATTGTTCTTCATACACATTCATATCTCGCTTTGTTCAGCTACATCATCCTGCTACATTTGCTTTATATAGCTGTAGACAAGTGTGGATGTTTGGTATATCAGACAATCATCCTATCTGCATATTGCAGACTGAGAGCAACATATCCAGATTTTGGGGTACACATTCCAGATGCAGCAACACTTTGAACAGCTTTTGCTGTTTGGTTTTGATTCTCACATGCATTTCATTCTGTCTTGACTGCAGTATACTTTATTCAGGGGTTATTACTACTGTATTGCTGGATTCATGACACTTTCTCACACTCTCTCACTTGCTTTCATTTTACTATTCAGGATGGTACTTACTTCTAGGCTTTATTGACATGTTTTACCTGTAGTTATTACAATCCTTTCCAGCAGTCTCACTTCTGTCATGTTTCAGTATTTCAACAGGGATATATTTCACACATGTGATTTCATCATCTTCTGCAGCTATACTTTTCAGCCTGCTGCAGGTTGTGTACTATTTTCTTACAGGTAGGGAATTTTTATTTTAGAATATATGTCAGACAGTTTCATTTTTCAGTTTAACTTACAGGCTGAAACATACTTTTGTAATCAAGCAATACTTGCAGACACTTTCACACTGCTACTTGCACATTTTATTCCTTACTGACTACACTGCACTCTTTTGCTGACTGTCATACTTTTATATTTCTTTACAGTTACTGGTAGTGGATTACTGACCTGCCTGGTGGCGCAACCGCACCAGCCTATCGCCATAGGCTCTGCGGTTTGCAGAACGGACACCTGCAGCTGTAATATAAATAAAGTAATATTGGAATACACATCTCCATAATATCAGCTAGTTTAATTTCTTACATACATAATTAAATGTAACTTAGTAGTGGGGCGTTGGGTGTTTGCCAGGCCTCCTGGATCCAAAGGTTCAGTTGGTCCTGCCTGCGTCTCTTCAGGTCCGCATGGTGGTGACGAACCTGCTCACCAGTCCTTGGAATCCCTGTGGCACTGGTGAGATCATGAGCCAACCGGTCCCATGCCTTGGCCCTGTATGCTCCCCAGAGGATCTGGCCCTGCATGAGTTGGGCCTCATGATTGTGGACTAGGAGCCAGACCATGTACCTGGACTCCTCAATGCCCCACCTCTGTGCTCGAAAGCAACTACCTTCTCCTACTCCTGTCATTCTGCCTGCAGGTCAGTTCTACAATCGTTTATGCTGTGTATTCCCACCTATGGGGCTTATATAGTCCGTTTTTCCCACACATTTCTGTGATTGGCCATTTTGGAATTGTATCAACTTCAGTAAACCTGCATTGTCATGCTCCAGTTTGTATTCATTCCTATATATTAGCTGTTATTGCATTTCTAGGTACTGCTGTCATGGCTTAGTGGTTTGGTACCTTGACTATGGTGCATAGTATCCTGGGTTAGAACCTTGCCACTGCTTTTTATTTTTCATGACTGTCTAGACATGCTGAGGGGTGTGTCTGTGCAAAGGCAGTTTTGATATGGCTTGTTCAACGTTGCCCGTCGGTTAGCTTGTTTGCGCAGTGGGCAGCTCCGCGCAAATGGGGTAAGCTGCTTTAAGCCTCATTTGGCTATCGGCACGCATATTACGCTCAGCTCAGTTAGGGGCACATAGATTTAGCGTGTTAAACCACTGCTCAGCTACGGGCACTCATTTTGCACCAGTTAAACCACTGCTCATCTACGAGCAGATGCACTCACTCTGTTAAACTGTAGCTCAGCTATGGGCACATCTGGCATTTTTTATTCTTTTGTTACCTCACATTTCTTCAATATAAATGGGCTAGTTCATTACATTTTACATAAAATGTGGTTTTATGTGTACATATTTGTCAGGGACTTGTTTCCTGCTTATTTTGCTAAAAATAAAAATTGGTGTTGTGGGGGCTCGAACCATGAATGCCTGCTCTTCAGCCAACATCTCTACCGCTACACTATTGCTTCCTGGCTTATTTTGCATATTTAGTTCTTATATGCTTTCCCACTGACTGCTAACTGTAGCTGCGCTTACGGCACCTGCTAAACGAAGACCGACGGTTAAACATTTTTACAATTTAAAAAAAATATATAACATGTTTATTTATATGTTTTCTGTTCATAGTCTGTGGGGGCATGTGTTGTGTTCTGTTCATTCACATTTCCGTGGACTCTGTCATGGGTGTTTACTTGGGGAACTTTTCCTCTTCTGGGGGTGTGTCCGCTTACAGGGCTCGGCCTATGTACACGCCCCCTACTGTCTTACACGGACCGTGTTAGCCTTAAGTGTGATTCAGCATGCTCTCATGAATATGCAAAGCATGCTGACATCACTCCATTTAACTGCAGCCACCGTGTATGAGTTATAACTCTTACACGGAGGCTTCGTGAATCCTGCCCATGGTTTCTTGAAAAAGCTGAAGAGTAAGACAAAATGTGAGAAAACGAAATAAAAAGTAATGTGCATGGTATGGAGAGCCCAAGATGGGGAAAACGGATGGAAGGAATGGAGGGTGTATATGTGTAGGTGGGGGTTTTGCTGAAACAGTAGGCAGTGCCTAGGGTGCCATTTCATCTAAGTCCTGATCTACACGTAGAGTTGTGGTATCATTGTTGCAACTAAATACCAGTAACTTTAAATGTCCCTTTGTGAGATGGACCAACATAGTATGGTACATAAGCCTGCTGTAATGTAAGAGCACTGTAGCTAAAGGTCAGTCTATGCATATTACTCCTAAATGTTTGAAGCATGAACTAAAATATTGCTTAAGAGAGGTGGCAGTGATAGGGTGGTACTTAGACTGGGAGTATCCCGGGAGCCCCAACTTGACATTTTCTGGGAGCCCACAAAATGCTAACACCAGCCCTAGACAGCAAGAAACAGAGTACAGAGAAACAGAGGCAGAGTGGGAGGGGCTCACAGTTTGACTATAGCATGAGTGTGATGCTTTACAATCATGCATGTGAAAGGGCATATTTATTTATTTATTTATTGGCATTTGTTTACCGGGAAAGTCTGACTCGGAATAGGTGCCCTTTTTCAGTGCAGTTCTGGAGAGAAAAACTCCAAGGTATCATATTTAATGCAATCAGTATTTACAATAACACATTTATAATGCAGTTTCAGTGAACACATAGCATAATCATCAATATAATAAAATTTGTTTTGATATTCACAACCATTAAATTTGCAACCCTTGTACTGAGAGTTTACAGATGGAATGGTGGTGTATAAGATAGGTCGTCATAATTTAAATAATACAATAGAGTGAGGTATTAGAGACAATAAGTATGCTTGAGTGTTAACAGAGGAGTAGTGATGGCATAGTAATTTGGTGGTACTAATTAGAGGTAGGTATACTACTTTAAGATCCACAATAGTAACTCTGTGCTAGTCTTTACCAGTTTTCAAAAAGTTATTTTTAGAGACCAGTAATGCAAACAACCCCACCACTAGTAAAAATCATCATATTGCTAAGCTCATAAGCAGCAGGTCCATTCATCCACACTTATGAGTCATATCTGACTCCTACAGTAACCTTTTGAACATCAGCCACCATCCATGGAGTTTACTGGGCAAGTAAGGAATGGAAGTAGATTACCAGAAGTGCCTTTTTATGTCACAATCATACATACAGGGTATACACACCAACTGACAATTTAGAGTCCCAAGTCATTCTATTGCATCTCTTTGGGATCCATCCATCCTCAACCTCTTTTTCCCATTTTGCATTTGGGGTCATGATGTCACTTCAATAGTGTCAATCATCTTGAGTAAGATTTACACCACCAGGTGGCTAGCCCTGCCATGGTAGTTCATTCGTAACACTCACTCGTACACACACTTGCACCCATGGCCAATTTAGAGTGCCCAGTCAACCTACTGAATGTCTTTGGAATGTGGGAGGAAACTGGAGCAACCAGAGGAAACCAATGCCACCACAGTGAAAGCATACAGACTCTGCAGAGAAGGCACCCCAGCTGAGAATCAAACTGGAGAACTCCTTGTTGTGAAGTGACAATGCTAACCACTGCACCACCTCGGCTGCCTCATGGGATGTGGAAGGAAATTAAAGCATACAGAGAAAACTCACAAAAGCCCAGGGAGGACATGTAAACTCTGCACAGAAGATACTCCAAATGAGCAGTGAACTAGGGGACCTCTTGCTGAGACATGATCATTCTACTCACAGTATTATCATGCAACCCATCAGCAGGTCATAGATGACAGAATGTTTGCTTTGTACCATTTATTCTGGGCAGATTATAGTTTTGTTTACAATTTAATTTGTCATTTATAGAGATTCAAACCAAAGGATGAAAATGTTGTACAGAAAAAGCATTCAAGAAAAACAGGCTAGAGTCTTCACTGTGTTAATATCTTAAGTCTTCTGTAGTGAATGCCCATGGGATATATCTAAGTGACCCCTTAAAGGCATAAAAGTGTTTTGGCTACATGGCTTCTAAATGCCCATGACTTTTTACTTTTTAAATTTTTATGAGTACATTCAGGCCAATAAAGCCAAATCCCACTAGATGTAGATAAGCTTGTTTCAGCCTTTTTCTACATTGTCATTGCAGCATATGTGGATTGTTTGGCTATGCTTTAAAAACACAGAGCGTAAAATCAGGCCTGATGTTAGTGGTGGCTGGTGACTTCAAATCAAAGAGGGCCTGCAGGAGACAGTTGAATGGGTGAGGACAATGGGAAGGGGTGTGGCCAACTAGAAAGGTGCAGAGCTATGCTCAAAACCACAGAAATTGAGACTTTAATTAAACACACTGCCCTGGGTGCCAAAGCATCATTATGTGAGTCCAATCAAGACAAAATGAAGTGTAGAAGAAAAAAAAATATTTCAATGCATTGGCTACATGACAGCTTACTTAATATCTGGATGGTAACAAAAAGGTTGTGAGGTATGAAAAAAATAAATTACTTTTAAATACTTTACTGGAATGCCAGTCAAAATCAAGTATAAAAATAAGAAGCACTCAAATCAAACCACTTCTCCTTGCAAAGCAGTTCTAATTATACTTTATATTCAGATTTATAAAAGTACCAAGTAAAATGCTGAAAGTAGCAATCTCTGTGATACCCCCACTTGTAAAAATGTTTCTTATCCAAAAAAGACCTGCTGCCTGACAACAACTATCTACTTGTTTAATGGGGAAAACATGATCAAAGTAAAAAATGAACAGCAAACAAGAAGCAAACTCAAGATAAATTGCTTAAAGGATTACTGCACAGGTTATGGACCACACATGATAGATTGGCATTCTGTTTAGTTTACTTGTAAATCCTGCAAAGATGATCGCGAGTCTCCAACAAATATAGTAAGCTTCTGAAAATACTATAATCCTGTTCTTTATTACAAATACTGTCATGTGCATTTCAATACTTAAGGCTTATACTTTATCTAGTTATGCATGTGTTCTCTGCATGGCAACAACAAAAAGGCTTTCAATGTTGGTAATTTTTTAACAGTATACTTATTAAAGCTTACTTGCATCTTACAATCTCAGGCAAGCTTACCTGATGGTTATTAAAGCATTGTTACTTAAACACAGAACAACAGGCAGTGCAACAACATGCATTTTCTGAATAGTAAGAAGCATAACTCAACAGTATAAAAATATGACAAAAAAACAGAACATTCTGCAAAATCAAACACAGATGAAAAGCCACTGTAGTACTTGTGCCTACCTTTGATGGAAGGATACTCAGTAGACTTACAATGCATAACTGCTCCTTGTCTTGCTTGGGCACATCCAGAGTCACTACATGGGGGAGTGGGGTGCAACAAGTATGTCCCAATTTGAAATGTCTCTGGCTGACAGTGATGGCCCTGACACATTTATCATACCTCTCAACCTCTGAGCAAGACATCTGGACAAAGCCATAAAGAGAAGTGGTACAAAGGCCCAAAAATAAGGACAATTTTTAAAGATTGCTGTTATAAAATTAGAAAGATAATAGAATAGTAGGTCTTGCAATAGTATGCATTTTCTGAAGGGTATGGAATCTGAAACGTAAAAGTCTGTCATTATTTTCTAACTTCAGTCTTTAATGACTTGCCACTAATTTGCCAGAAAACCACACTTTTATGAAAAACAGACCAAAAATGTGATGTGAAAATATAAAATAGCCACACAATACAGCTGGGAACCAGTCAAAGAAGGAATACTTTTTTTAATATTAATACTGTTAAGTTGAGCAGCTGACAAAATAAGAGAATCTAAATAGAAAAAAAACAAAACCAATGAACTGATGAAAGAACACACATGGCCGGTGGTAATCTCCAAAACATTTCTGTAAGCACTTTCATTGAACAAGTAATCCAACTTCTTCAGACAGGACAACAGTTAAACATTCAATTTAAAATATTCCAAAAGGAAATGACATCAACAACAATGTCAGCAGGAAATGACATCAGCAATAATGACATCATAAACAATCCCATACCTATAAAAAATATAAATAAAAATATGTTGCTTGTTCAATACTACTATGAACAAAGCTATAATATTAAACAAGAATAGTTTATATATACCAATTGTAAAATAATGCCTCCCAAACAAAACTTATTCACCTTTGAAGTGCATTTAACTTTAAAATACACTTGAACAATACTCATTGAGACCTGGATAGACAGAAGCATTAAGTTTCAACTGCCAATACAATTTTCTACTTTCTAAAATTAATTGCCATGGGCCACCTCTCTTGTTTTTTGTTACCTGGTCAATAACCATGTATTCATAGGAGTGACCCTCATGTTCCATGATATGTCTAGCCACAGCATTGTTGCCATTACGCCTGCGAATACTGTATTGGTGTTCATACATTCTCTCCGTAAGATGTCTCTCAGTCTTACCAATATAAAATGCAGCAGAGTACTGGCATAAGGCAATGTAGACAACCCCAACACTTTCACAATTAAATCTGCCTTTCAGATAATGAATGGTGTCAGAAATGCAGAAGCTATTTGACACATTTATAAGATGGCAACTTCTACAGCACCCACATTTGAACATACCACATCTGGCACTGTGATAAACATTAGTGTTTTCTAATAAATTCTTCAGGTTAAGGCCACATCTTAATATCATACTGGGGCTATCAGACAACCTCTTTCTGGCTGAAACATCTTCAGTTAGTAAACACCAGTTCTTAGTGAGTATATTCCTTAATCATTCATCGTCTACCGAATAAAGTGATCTAAATTTCAGTGTGTCATTCACACTGTTGTCAACAGGTGTAGTCATCTCATCAGGGGCATGTATATGAGTGTTGTCAGGGGTAGTTGATTCTCCATCCAACAAAGGATTAAACTAACCAGACCGCTTCTTAACAACTACCTCATCAATAATAGTGCTTAAAAGATCATCAGGGTAGGACCTAGCTGAAAACATCTTTCTCAAATGTTCATATTCCAACAAAAAATCATCATTGAGGGTGACCATTCTGACCGCCCTTACTAACTGCCCCTTAACCACCACCTTTTTCTGATAAAAGGGGTGGTTACTTTCGAAATGCAAAAAAATATTTGAGTATGTAGCCTTCCTAAAAATTTTGGCTACATATCTCAAATTCACATAGTCCTTAACAAGCAAAATGTCCAAATAAGAGATGGAATCAATGCCAAATTCAAAGGTGAAGTTCAAGAAATCAATTAAACTGGAAATTTCTTCCACAAACATTATAGCTTGTTTTTTTATCACCTTTAAAGATGATAAAAATGTCATCCAAAAATCTCGTGTACCAGACATGTTGTTTAAAGCTATCACATTTGAGCAAATATTTCTCCTCCCAAAAGGCCATCACCCTATTTGCAAAACTCCCTCCACAAGGGGAACCCATCGCTACCCCTGATTTTTGCAAATAGTAACAATCATTAAAAAAGATGAAGTTATTGGAGAGGACAATGTCAGGTAAATACTCAATTAAATCTATGTCATCTCCCGGGGAGCCATTTTTCAATAAAAACTCCCTGACCCAAGTGATGCCCAGTGTTTGTGGTATCACAGTATACAAATCCCTAACATCTATAGTTAGGAAACTGTAGTCAGCTACAAAGGTCAGGGAGTTCAAACATTTCAGGAAATCCCAGGAGTTGTGACATATTTTAGGTACAGTTTTCAAATATTTCTGCAAAAGACTGTCAACATATTTTGCACAGCCATGTGTTAAACAATTTCTCCCATTAACAATAGGGCGCAATAGTGGACTGACTTCACATTTGTAGAGCTTAGGAAGTCCAAATATAGTTGTAATGATGGGAGAAAGAATATTCAGACAGTTAAAAATACTTATATCTACCCTAGAATCAATGAATAAATCATTAATATGAGATCTAACATGTTGACGTGCCCCATTATACTCATTCAGTGAACATTCTTTTAAATTTCTAGTCTCCCACCAGGACACAAGTGCTTTTCAGCAATTGCATTCTGCTTGCTGAGCACACACAAGCAAATCTGCAGTCTGTGGCTACCACCCCACTAATACAGTATAAGAAGGAATCGGTACTGCAAAACTAAACAAGGATATACATTTTGAGCCTCAAGAGCAGGAGCACACTCAAGCAAATCTGCAGTCTGCGGCTACCACCCCACCAATACAGTATAAGAAGGAATCAGTACTGAAAAACTAAACAAGGATATACATTTTGAGCCTCAAGAGCAGGGTCAATCCACCCAGGCATTCTACTTGTATGTTTCATGAGAGTGAAGCCATAATATTAGCAGTATTTGTTAGTAGTTCTCAGCATGCTAATAAAACTGACTGTTGTAGCCTTGTGCCCCCCCCCCACCTAGTGCAGTGATCCTAACTGTCCAAATAGACAGTATACATTTAATTCAGACCTCTGTGACTGAATTAACCATCAAGCAGCCATCTCAGTGCTTTCTGCCTTAGTTTGTATCACTTGGAGGCCCATCTGTTGATTTGTATCTCTATACATTACCCTTCATTGCTAATGTATCTCCCTACTCTAATCTGTGCAGAAACTGGCTACTAATAAGCAAGTCAATGTGAAGACACACTTCTGACCTTTATAAACTTTGTTATCTCATCTCTACTTCACTTTACAAGTAGTTTGAATTATTACTTATCCCCTCTGAGGCCTTCACTGATAGTCTTCCACTGATTGCCTCTCTGGTTTCACTGGTTTCTTTGCATTCCAACTGGTTTGCACCCCTTGTGCTATCCCCCCCCCAATACTGTCTATATTAGAATCCTGCTGAGCATGGAGCCATCTTTACATTTTTAGTCTCCCACCAGGACACAAGTGCTCTTCAGCAATTGCATTTTGCTTGCTGGTAAGCCATTAAACATCAGGAATTTGTTTAAAGTTTTCAGGTTTGTAAAGTAATACTTACATTTTACTCTTGTCTTGGTGGACTCTGCTCCTCTCCGTTCACCCTCGCTAATGCCCAGGCTCTCTCCGCTACCCTACCCTGCCCCCTATTCCCTCCTGCCCCCATTACCTCTACATTTGTAGTAATCACAGCCACACCCACAGCTCACCCTCACATCACCTTCACCAATCAGAGCTCCTCAAGTTAGATCACATTATACCACATCAACTTGCTCCACCACAAAATACTCATAACCACTCTCATTACCACTAGGCATTATTTACATCATCCACACTACTTACCCATCCACATATCGTGCAACCCTATAATTCAGACCCCCACCTAGAACCAACTTAAACTTTATAACCATGACTATCACACAACTAAGCCTAGTCTGTCTTCTCATAATTCTTTATAACACCACAAGTTATCACTCTAGCAATATCCCTAAACTTAGTAGCACAACACTACATTATGCACTCTCATATACAGACACCGCACATTATAATAATATCTGCCCACAATTGTTGAAGAACTACATAAGGGACCAATTCAGAACTAAACACATATGCTCTCATTCCTACTCCAAAAAAATGCTTTCCCACACTCATCACCAAACTCCAAAATCTGTATCACCATTTTAACACCAGGCTCACCATAAGTGGGGATATCCATCCCAACCCAGGCCCAAATCCATCCTGTCCAACACAAACTACTCCAACACAAATGTCAGAACGCAACACCCCCACTATCTTCATCCCTGGGCAAATCAACAACAGCAGCAAAACCAACCATCTTTTAATACTAAATATTAATATTAAAAGTATCAAAAATAAAATGCCTGAACTCCAGGCCACAATAGCACACTACTCCCCAGACATAGTTGCTTTAACAGAAACCTGGCTAAATAAAAACATAGCTAACTCAGAAGTTCTCCCTACTGGCTACAATATCATTAGACAAAATAGACCACTTCGTAAAGGGTGTGGGACTGCCTTACTGTATAAGTCCAACTTAACTCTACATCAATTACCAAACTTCTACCCCTCCCCCAATAATTGAGACATACTTATCTCACAACTTCAACTTCACCCTAAGAAGGTCATCACCACAATTGTGATCTATATTCCACCTGGTAATACACCTGCTAGCCTTGAAGACTTCTTATCATAATGTTCTTACACATACTCACAAGGAACCCTTATTCTGGGGGATTTCAACCTAGATTGGTTCACCTGCATATCAGAACCACCAAGTAATCTAATAAATCTCCACGGCTACCAGCAGCTTGTCCAAATTCCAACTACATGTGATAAAAAAATCTAAAAGGGAATCCATCCTTGACCGCGTCCTAACTAACAACCCTACATTGTGCCCCCACACAGGCAGTCTCCCAGACACCTTAAGTGACCACAACATAATATACCTTATTCGTAGTAGAACAAGCATATGCAAAACCACTAACTATATATACACTAGAAACACAAAACAATTCTCTCCTGAAGTCCTCAATACTTTACTGTTTAACTGTGACTGGACCCCCTAAAAACCTTCCTATTTGACCAGGCTGTAGCATATTTCAACAAAACATTTCTACAACACCTAGACACTGTCATGTCATTGCACAAAATATCAAGGTTAGAACCTCTACAAACCCCTGGCTCAGTAAAGGAACCAAACAAATCCTCAAGTCCAGAGACACTGCCTGGCTTTACTATAAAAAAAAACAAAGAAACACAAAGCCTAACTAAGTAGCAAGAACTGCCCAACCATGCAAAAAATGCATTAGGCTAGACAAAAAATCATACTACATAACATTACATACTAAATACCAACACAACCCCCAAAAATTTTGAAAAATGTAAACCAGCTACTAAAACCCACCCAAAAGGCTACATCCAAACCAACCAACCCTGACACTAAAGTTCCCATCGTAACACAATTCAACTCCCACTTTGTGAACTCAATTCTATCCTTAGTATCACAGGACAGTTCCTTCCTCACTATCTCCCCCAACACAAATAGCACTAATACAAGCTTTACCCTCAAAACAGTTTCCACCACTTTAATCAAAAGCATGATCTCCAAACTAAAAACATCATCAACAGCAGCCGGCCTACTCCCCAGCTATTTCTTGAAACTCACAGCAGATGCTATTGCTATCCCAATCTCCACTATCATAAACAGATCAGTTGATGAAAACTATGTGCCCAAACTCTGGAAAATATCCTGTTATACCCATACATAAAGGTAGGATCTTCACTGAACTTAATAACTACAGATCCATTGCTTTACTCTCCCCCCTGGCCAAAATCCTAGAAAAATGCATCCATACCCAGGTACTAAAATATCTCCTAGACAGTAACATCCTGTCACTTACTCAGCATGGTTTCAGACCTGCCCATAGTACCACTACAGCCCTTCTCTGCTTCACAGACACAGTAAACCATCTCAAAAACGAAGGCCTGCAGGTGTCAACTCTTCTTTTGGATATATCCAAAGCATTTGACACAGTCTTGCACTAAATCTAAACAATCTAAACCAATATCACTTATCAGATTCCACTCTTACCTGGTTCCAAAGTTACTTAACTGACAAGTGCCAAGCTGTGAAATGAGAAAATTCTCTCTCTCTTCAGCTGACAATAACTATAGGAGTCCCACAGGGTTCTATCTTAGGACCACTAGTATTCAAAATCTTCACAAATGACCTCCATACAGCATGCATTTATCATTTAGCATGCAGATGACACTACCTTAATTTGTGCTGCACAAAACATTCCCACCCTCCTGCAAACAACTCAACTAGCATTCTCTGACATTGAAAACTACCTTACCAAAGCCCAACTTATCCTCAATCCAATGAAAACTCAGTTTATGATTATAACCAGTTCTAACAAAAACACTGATAGTCAATTCACTATCTTCTTGACAAATGCTACTCCAATCTCTCCAGTGGCACAGGTTAAGCTATTGGGAATGACCATAGACTCCCACCTAAAATTTGATAGTCATCTCAACTTAACTATTAAAAAAGTACATGCCAAACTGGGATCAGTCTACCATATCAAACCATTTCTTACCAACAACACAAGATCAGCCATTGCTTGCTCCCAACTTCTATCAACCCTACTCTATGCATCTCCCATTCTGACTAATCTCAACAAAACTGAGCAAAATGGAAGCCTGCTATAGCAGAATTGCCTGCTTTGCTGCAAATTGCTCATATAGAACTCATCACTGTACTGCTATGAGACAGCTCCACTGGCTTGAACTGCCCAACCTCCTAACCTACAATCAGCTCTGCCTCTGTCATTCAAGCTATTACCTCCCCAATAAGTGTCCTTCCCTCAAAAACCTAGTACAACCTCACTCAGCCAAAAGGCCTCTTAGATCATCAAGAAAACTACTACTAGAAGTCACCAACAGCTATAATAGCTTTGGAGATGCACTGTATAGTAGTTTGGTGGCTAAAATATGGAACACTGTCCTCACTAGCATTCAAAACACATCGTCCAAAGCTTCCTTTAAAGACCTCATCAGGCAACATCTTAAGCAAAGTTGGCAGTGCCATGATTGCTCCCCAGGCTAGTGAAAACGGATAAGGTACACATACTAAACCTAGAGTACTTGATAATAATTTTCAGTCTTACTCACAAACACTATATAATCTACAGAGTGTGTACTGTACCTGTGTACTATGTATGTATTCTACCTATGTTCTAAATTTCAGCTGTACACCACAAATCTATGAATTACCTTTATTTTTAAAGTAATATTTTTTTTGTTTGTTCTCTCCACTGTAACTGTTGATGTGTGCATACCACTGTAAAAACATGTCTTTTGTAATTTGTGTGTATACTGATCATGTCTAAATAACTAAATGTATCTGTAATTTTTCTATGTGGAGCTTTTCTCCCTGGGCCTCTGCTGAAAAGGGCCTTTTCGGCTCAGTCAGACACCACCAGTTCATAAATATAAAATAAAATAAAATAAAATAAATTCAACATAAGCGTCAGAATTCAATATATCCAAGATCTTATTAACATAGTCATCTTGATTCATATAACAAGACCACCTCTCTTATCAGGCTTTAAGATCCTAACATCAGCTTTCTTAAGATCATTTAAAGCATAAATCTGATCATTGGTAGCATTAACATCTGCAATCATTCGATTATTGCAACATAAAGCATGCCTGATGTCCAACTCATAAACTTTTTCAAACATAGAAATAGTGTTGTGCAAGACAGGATTAAATACACTAGGCACACAGAAATTCTGTAGTGCAGACTCATTGTTGCCTAATAACAACAGTGAATTCAATTTAAGAGTGAAGGTTTTTAAATCAACTAAGGTACCTGCCAAATCAGCTGTTCTAGATGGTACAAATGGAAGTCCCTCAGCTAAAAAGTCAATAAGCTGAGGAAAGGGAATATAGGAAGTTAAATTATATATTTTAAAGTCACCTGAAGAATTCATTGCAGTCTGTGGTCCAGGTAATGCATTGTTCAAAACTGCATTGGAATTAGTAGTGGAAGTATCTGCACAATGCACTACCTCCTCCTCCTGTTGTTCCTCTTCTGTCGTCTGTTGGTAACAGGGCGAGTGTTCGTAAACTGAGTATACTGTCTCACAGGATTCTGAAAACCCTGATTTTCACTGTTGTCAGTAGAGCCTTCATTTTCAGCATTAACAAAATGCTCATAAAGTCATTCACTATGCCGTATGTCAGGGACGGCATTCTTATGAATATTCATGTTGTTTCCAGTCCCAGAAGCAACAAAGGGCTGTTAGGGGTGTTCAAAGAATTATTAGTGCTCATAGAGTCTATAGAACTAGAAGGAAGTGGATATGCCCTTTTATTAAGATAATCTAAGTGATCTCTTTCTAATTTCTTGATTTTAGAGCCCTTCAGTTTTATAAAAGCACTGTCAATGCTGGAATATATGCGTTGGTAGTCAAAATTTATATCTACCAAAGTCTGTATCCCCTATTATAACAGATTCCAATTCAATTAATTCTGCTTTTAAAACATCAGTCTTGGATTTATAATTCTCGACTAATAGTTGCAAAAATTCACACCCCTGTGAATTAAAAAGGTTTAAAAGTTCTTGATGGAAAGGGGAATCATGGACCACCCCCACAGGAAATCTCCATTGGTGTAGTCCTTTGGGGATCTGATGTCTCGAAATACATTCCTCAAGATATAGTATTTCAAGCTGTAGTTTTTTAAATTTATATAGCTTGACATCGCAAGATTTTAAGTTGTCAACAATATTAAGCTGTGCAGATAAACCATTGTCAGTAGAAGCATATGTTCCAGTACCATTGAGCAAACTCATTGGTTCACTCAAACAGTTAATAAGGGAAGGTAATACTACATTACCAAATGTTTGTCCATTACAAACGGGAAATACAACTGAAGCATGATTATTAAGTGTAGAGACTTGTCCAGGATGCAAAGATGGTAAATCAGAAATGGTAGCAGTAGTAGAAGGATTTAAAACCCTTCCCTGTAGCAGCAACACCATTACTGACTGCTGCAGCCCAACAGCGGTCCATTTTGGCAGCTAAATCATCCACTCTAGTAGAAAGTTGTTGAATTAAAGCTGTAAGGTTCCGCATGGCATTCACTTCAATGGGGCCATTAGAATCCAGAGAAGACATGTTAGGAGAAGCAGGAGACAACCCACTAGCCATAAAACAAACTAAATAGAAAAAACAAAACCAATGAACGGATGAAAGAACACATAAGGCCAGTGGTAATCTCCAAAAAGTTTATTTAAGTGCTTTTGTTGAACAAGTAATCCAACTTCTTCAGACACAGGATAAAAGTTAAACATTCAATTTAAAATATTCAAAAGGAAATGACATCAGCAACAATGTCAGCAGGAAATGACATCAGCAATAATGACATCATAAACAATCCCATACCTATAAAAAATAAATATAAATAAAAATATGTTGTTTGTACAATACTACTATGAATAAAGCTATAATATTAAACAAGAATACTTTTTATATTCCAATTGTAAAATAATGCCTCCCAAACAAAACGCATTCATCTTTGAAGTGCTTTTAATTTTAAAACACACTTCAAAGAGCAATACTCATTGAGACCTGGATAGGCAGAAGCATTAAGTTTCAACTGCCAATACAATTCTCAACTTTCTAAAATGAATTGTCATGGGCCACCACTCTTGTTTTTTTGTTACCTGCTCAATAACCATGTATTCAAAGGAGTGACCCTCATGTTCCATGATATGTCTAGCCAAAGCATTGTTGCCATTACACCTGCCAATACTGTATTGGTGTTCATAAATTCTCTCCATAAGATGTCTCTCAGTCTTACCAATATAAAATACAGCACAGTTTTGGCATAAGGCATAAGGTCTCGATGAGTATTGTGCTTTGAAGTGTATTTTAAAGTTAAAAGCACTTCAAAGATGAATAAGTTTTATTTGGGAGGCATTATTTTAAAATTGGTGTATATAAACTATTCTTGTTTAATATTATAGCTTTATTCATAGTAGTATTGTACAAACAACATATTTTTTATTTATATTTATTTTTTTATAGGTATGGGATTGTTTATGATGTCATTATTCCTGATGTCATTTCCTGCTGACGTTGGTGCTGACTTCATTTCTCTTTGGAATATTTTAAATTGAATGTTTAACTGTTGTCCAGTGTCTGAAGAAGTTGGATTACTTGTTCAATGAAAGCGCTTTGTGTTTTTGTTAGCTATCTGTTAACCAGACCTCTCAACTTCCTTGCTCAAGGATGTTGGACATAGTCAAAATAATGGGGTGGAGTGACCAAGATCCACAACAGATTTTAAATGAAATTAGGAAGTTGATAGGATAACTCATTTTGCATTAGCATGCATCTTCAGAAGGATAAAAGTCTGAAACTCATATGTCTAGCATTATTGACTGCCTCTGGTGACTGCACTTATCAATGATTTTGTCAGAAACAAAAACAAATTTTAAGAACAGACCAATATATCAGGTAAAAGTCTGGACATTTTGCAAATTTCTGGACAATTGAGAAGTATGCTGTTAAGTGAGTTTGCTGTATTACTGAACACCAAACAGGTAGCTTGTCTTGAACTACTTTATAACTTAGGTTCATAGATTCATAGGTGTTTACTAGGCTAACAACCACAAGGACTTTCCATGCATCACAAATATCTGACAAGTTCTGGTATCCTTGATAAGTGTAAGAAGGGTCTTGGGAGATGAAATATTTACAAGCAGAGGCCTGAGAGATCAACCATTTATAGGTTCCCTGTGTCCATTAGAGACATAGGTGCCAAGCTGGAGATGAATTTCCTGTTCCCCATCCAATTGTCCAGATTACATTTGAATTGGGTTAGGGAGGACGTTGAGCCTATTCCAGAGATGGGGTAGTCTCTGGAATACATACGTGTCTCTCCAGCAGGTCTATTTATACCACAGACAAGGTTTAAGTCTTTAGAATAGGTAATTCTAGTGCTGCTTCTTTTGCTGATACACATTAGGTCCATCAGAGTGTGGTCTGATAATGCCCTGTATGTCAGGCATAGATCTTCCGTCAACAGCCTGTAGGAGACAGAAAACAGGGATATGGCCTTGAGGCAGTCTGCATAGGACATTTTACTTACACCCTGTATTCTTTTAGTGAAGAACCTCTGTGGACATTTCATTTGTTGGGTATGCCTGGTAAAGCACATATCAAAGGGGGCATTGTACTCAATGATAGGTCTGATGAATGCCAAATACAGTGAAACAATGGCTTCCTCTGACATAGTTGCCATACCTTTGTTTATAAATTGCATAACATAGAATGATGAAGTAAATGCCAAAGGTCAAAGGACAGATCCCTGAGGGACTACACTTGTGACCAGTCTCTTTGTAGAGGTGGACTCTCCAATTTTAACTTCCTGGGTCCTGTCTGTGACCCAGTCTGCTATCCATTGGGTGACATATGGGTTTGTACCTAACATCTTGAGTTTGTCAACAATACCTGTGTCGGGTATTGTGTCAAATGCCTAGCCAGGTCAAGGTAGGCAGTGTGAACCATTTCACCCTTAACCATTGTTTTTGTGACCTTCTCAAAGAAGTCCACCAGGCTGAGTAGGCATGGCTTGACCTTGATGAAACCAAACTGGGTTGGATCCAGTCTCTGAAGGTTTACTGTGTCTTTATTTATCATTTCCATGATAAGTCTTTCTATGGCTTTGCATATAAAACTAGTGAGACTTATGGGTCTGCAGTTTTCAGGGTTTGTAAATGGCCCACCTTTGTGCAGAGGGATGACTGCTGCTGTTCTCCATTCATGAAGCATGGAGCCTTTTTGGAGGTAAAAGTTATATAGCAATTCCATACGGCCTGGTAGGTCACATATGCTATTTAGAAGGCATCCTGGGATATTGTCTGGGTCCATTGATGCAGTGTTCTTGGCCTTAGAAAGAACATTAAGGACCTGTTCCCTAGTGATAGCTTGGGAAGTTATATTTGAGGGTATTTTGTGAGGGAAGGTTGAGGGGGAGAGAGGGGTAAAGTTGGAGCTAAATTTGTTAGTAGGTTTGCTATATCTTCTGGCTTAGTATAGGTGGCTCTGTTTACAATGTGCTCTGGACACAATTGTGTATTGCCTTTGTGGTTGCGGACATAACTAAAGAATACTTTGTGGTTGTCCTTGGCCTGGGAGGCCAAAAATTATCTTAAATTTGGATTTAGTAGACTTTATTTGTCCTCTGAATTGTTTGTTTAGTTTGATGAGAGTGCTTTTATCCTGCTGGGTACTGCACCTCCTAATTTTGGCCATGATTTCCGTCCTTCTGTTATACAACCTATTGATTTTGTGATTCCACCAGAGTGGCTTGTGTTTTCACTTAGTTTCTGTACTTCTTCCTGGTGGGTACAGCTGCCTTTATGCAGCTGTTAACATGCTTGTATAGGGTTTCTGTGAACAGTTCTGCATAGGTAGCAGTGTTCTCAGGGTTTATGGGAGCTTCAAATTTTGCCAAGTTATCACTTAGCAGGAAGTTAGCCTTAGAGATGTTCCTGAATATTCAAGGGTTAGCTGGGGGTCCAGGTTTTACTTTTACTTCAAAGGAGACAATTTTGTGGTCTGACCTTACCAGAGAAGACATTACACTAGGGGGTGTGCAGCACTCTCCCATATAAGTGAAAACCAGATCCAGTATGGTTGCACCCCTGGTTGGTGTTTTGTCAAGCTGGTCCAGGGAATTTGTGTTTACAAAATACAGGAATCTTTGTGCCTGTACATTTGGTGTCATACAGGATTCCCAGTTAATAGGGAGTAATTAAAGTCACCTATGAATATGATATTGGGTTGGATGGTGATTGTTTCCAATAAGTTTAAATACATGGTATGGGTTTCCTGTGTCATTGAGGGGGATCTATAGCTTGAAAAGAAGTGGTATTGGACTTTGCCTTGTCCTGTTTGACCAGTCTTGAGGAATATTTATTTCTGCTGTAAATCAAGATACCTCCACCTTTAGTCCCTGTCTGTGAAGTAGCTGGTCTAAATGTGTGGACGTCATTATAACCTAGCACTGTCAGTGTGCTCTCTGTGGCTTTAAACCATGTCTCAGTGACTGCACAGACATTAGCATTTTATAGGTAAAGAGAGCTTCTAAGGAAGTGGAGTTTTTTGTTTTGACTCCTAGCACAGAGCAGTAATACCTTTAGAGTTTCTTTATTTTGATTTGCTATGTCAGAAGTACTTTCAGTTTGGCATTGCCTAAAAAAGGCACTATGAAGGAAGATGATGTTTTAGCTAATATTCAAAAGCTTGGAGCGGAGAGGTGCAGACCATCCCTGGCAAAGTAGCGTGGTCTGTTGATCATCTCCTTCCATGCTGACAAATATTTCAATATTGACACCAGAAACTAAGACATTTATTAAAGTCATTCATCTTTTATTCATATTGTGGCATCATCTTTGAAGAAGGAAAATCTTGCTCAATGCTAGGATCATACCAGCCTTAGACACATATTCTGAGATCTCCATGATATCTTTCTTCATATAGTTTAGGGAGGTATGTCTCAGGTCATTTACACTCACAAGGGCTATGGCTAAATCATACTGGTACTTGTGGTCCAATAACCTCAGTACATGCATATTGTGGTGGAGTCTAGCCCCTGATAATCAACTGACAGTCACTTTCTCCTTACTCAGCCTGGTGAGAGTGATAGCAGTGTGTCTCATGATGGAGTCTCCAATGACCAGAATGTTAGATTGTGTGGTGGCTTGCCTTATGGGCTTAGTAGTAGAGGCTTCATGAGACGTGACTTTATGTGTTGATGTGGGTGTTGTTTTGAAAGTATACATTCAGGACTGCTGAACATATTTATCATGTGAACTTTGTCTAGAAAGTCTTTCAGGTTTAGGAAGGTTACTTTTAAGTACCTCAGCATATGTGAGACTATATGTCTGCTTTGAATTGTATCTGATGGGTGCAGTGTGTATGCTACTGACAACCTTATTGACATTATGTGTACTTTTATGTGAGAGCTTTGCCTGTAGTGACATTGTGTAAATACATTTCTCACATATCATATCAGTTTGTTTGAGAATTAACTAGTTGTCAGTAAACATGAGGCAATTTCTACATTGCCTCAGGGTGCCCACATCCACCAAGCTGGTAACAGAGAGAGTGGGAAAGTTCATATCCATGGCAACAGACCCTTTTTATTGACTAGACCGTTAGAGTGAGAATATAAAGCAATTTCAGGAGTATCTGGTTTGCCACTCTGGGGACAGTGCTTGCCACTGCAAACTAGTTGTCTTCTGTGCAACTAGGTATTGGTGAAATTTCTATTGTGCTTTTATAGGAAAAATGTCACCCAAGATGCCTGTGTCTATATAGGGCACTGCCAAATACGTGAGGGGAAACTATTAAGTAGACCCTAAAAATGTAAGGATGAAGTATTTAGACAAATATTCTGAAGTTAGAAACAAATCAAGCAGTGCTTACTGAAAACAAATAATCAGCTTGTCAGAAATGATGAAAATGGGAGAGTCGAGTGAATGGCTACTGCCTGGCTACTACTAGCACTACTCTCACTACAGCTTCACTCTGCTGGGATACAATTCTCCTTTGCTTCTTCTCACACCAGAAGCAAAACATTAGCACAAATCCCAAGATGAGAAGCAGGCCACAGTCTGTTTGGTGATCCAGTCTTGTCCCAAATGATGCAAGGGTCTGTAGGCTTGTTGAAGCTTGTTCCTGGTAGATGCATTGAAAAGCAACCGGACCAATCAGGAACATCAAGCACAGACACTCACTGCCCAACCTGAAACAGTCAGAAATCAATGCACTCTGCTCCTTCTCTCACTAGGAGCAGAATATAACACAATTTTCAAGTTGTTACCTATGAAGCAGTTATTACACATTCCTCTGATCAGCAGTCCCCAGGAAATAATGTCCCTGTGCTCCTTCTCTCACCAGCAGAAAGCAGAAGCACTATTCCCAAGATGACTACTAACAGGCAGAATGTGGGCTCTCCAATAATTGGTGTTCTTGCAGTAGATGTTGCAGGTTTTAAATATAAGATGGAAAAAGATGGTTAATATCCTAAACACTGCAATGTGCACTAAGCAGATAGATATGAAACAGGAGGTAACTGAAGCTTTAGCTCTCTAAGTGGAGACCCATTAATTTTAAAAGAGAAAGATAGATTATATTGAAAGGGGGTGGGCACTTTGCATTCTGGATCTATCGAATACATAGGGATGGCCAATAAATTTAAATAGTTCAAAGGGAGTGATTTCACAAAATAATAATTTTGTGATTATTCACAACAGAAAATGAAAAGGGAGAGTGAAAGAGATATGTGATCAAATTAACAAAAGAGGCAGGCAAATACAAAGACAGTTGAGTTTAAGAATGCAACAGCACAAAGGTGGGAGGGTGAGGAAAAATGCGTGTGTGCCTCACAAGAGGCACAGCTGTGGTCTCTTTCCTGATTTTAATATGTAATTAAAAACAGAATACAAGTAAAACCCATTGTAAAGACAACAAATCACAACATGCACAATAAAAAGGCAGTAAAGTAATACAAAATACAAGAAAGCAAAAGCAAGATAACCTTTCTCTCACAGCAAGTTGCAGCAGAGTCTGGGTGAGCTTCTCCAGTAAAGACAAATAATGTCAGTCCATGGGATTGGAAAGGTAACTGCAGGATATATACTTGTGGTCTTCTAGCTACATGCACACACACACACACACACACACACACACACACACACACACACACACACACACACACACACACACACACACACACACACAAAACACACACCAGTTGACTGTAGTGAGAGCAGAACCCCTACCTCAGTACACAGACTACAGAACTCAGTACTTTATGCAAGCACCTGGCACAAGTCTTATAGATTTATACATTTATGTACTTGAAGCTGCTGATTACTTTTGTCTCTTTGGGCTAAGACTGAAATTTGTATATTGTGTAAAATGTTAAATTCTGACAGGTTATTATTTTCATAATTGTATAGGTCTTTACTAGGCTAATGACCTGTGAGGAAGAGAAGCCTAGCCCTCCATTCCTATGTAACCTTTAGTCCTTGTAATTAAAGTATGAATAACCTAGAATTGGCAAAACATTTAAATGTTACTCATCTCCACAAAGGACAAGGATGCTAAACCAGGGCTGAATTTTCGATTTCTCATATATTCTTCCAGTTTACATTTGATTAGAGAGGAAGATGATTCCAAAGAAGTGATATTTTATGTGATGCACATCTATCCCTCCAATGTGTTCTATTTATGTTGTAGAAGAGATTAAAATCAGTTGAGCAGTGGCCTATGTCACATTGGAGTTGCGGACGTGCAGTAGATCTGAAAGAATAGTGAATGTTGAGGGGCAGTACACGAGGTAGAGAATACTTTTCTGTAGCTTGTATATTGCTGAAAAAAAGGGACAAGGCTTTGAAATGGTCATTATAGATTTTATGATTTAGGCTCTTGATTTTCAAAAACAATGTGGTCATTTAGGTTGTGTTAAGTGTTTGGACAGTTACATACTGAAGGGGGCATTATACTCAATGATAGACTAATGGATGTCAAATACAGTGGAATGATCATGTCTCTGGACCTAGGCACCATGCTCTTAATAATAGGTTGCCCGATGAAAAAGGACTTTCTTACAATAGTGGATACATGGTGACCAAAGAACAAGTTATTGTTCACATGTAATTCTAGATACCAAACTACTGGAGCAATTTTCATGAATGTGCTGTCAGAGTGATAATTATAGGGTATACCATGCTTGCATATGAAGACTATTTTTTGCCATTTAGTTTTAGTCCACGCTTAAGACACCGGATAGTTTTTGGAAAAGACCCCCTTGGAGGATTTTGGTGTCCTCGGGAGGTTTATGATGTCATCTGCAGACTTGTTCAGCCATAAACCCTTAACATTATTTTTGATTTCTGAGAAGAAAATGCCAAAGAAGAGTGGCCAAAGATCCAAATTCTGGGACATACCACAAGTAACAGGTCTTTTGGAGGAGGTAGAGCCACATACCATACATTTCTAGGTTCTATTTATGAGACAATTTCCTATATGAGTTATATAATTATAACAATCCTATTTGTTAACCAGGTTGGCCTACAGGACACACAGTCTCTTTTCAGGGGTAGCCCAGGAGTACTGACTGTTTAAAAGACTTGGGTCAAGGTCACACAGGAGGCAACTGAGGGCTCAGGTAATCAAAATCTGTACTACATAAACTGTAACTCACAACTTTAACCTCTGCACCAACTGACAGACAATATATAAGGATTAAGATTTAGCTGGGAGAGTTTATGAATAATTCCTGAGTGTGGGATGGTGTCAACTGTATTTATGAGGTCAAAATATATGATGTGTACTGATTTCCCCTTATTCATTATTTCCGTAACCTTTTTTGAAAAAGTTAGCCTGGTTAAGCTGCAGAATCTACCCTTGACAAAAGTGAAATGGCTTGGGTCAAAAGTTTGTAGGTTACCTTTGTCCTTGTTTGTTAATTCCATAATATATTTTTTCCATAGCCTTACAGATAAGGCTGGTCAAACTTATTCTTCTGTATTTTCCTGTCTGCATTGACACTCCACTTTTGTGCAGGTGGTAGAACTGTTGTTGCCCAAGATTTGTCTGGCACAAAATCTGTTTGAAGGTTGATATAGAATAGGCTTTGTGGGGGATCTGATAGGACCTGTTGCAGGCTGATCAGTAGGCAACTTGGTATGTCTTGAGGACTTTAAATTTGATGGAAGGTCTAGATATGGGTATGCAATTTGGGATTGTAGAGAAAGAGGGGACAGGGGAATTAAAGCTAAACTTGCTATGTCCTCAAAGTCTGAGTATGTGCTATCATTTACTATTTTGTGCAGTTTTGGCTCTGCTTCTGATGTTTCTAACATAGTTAACAAAAGGCCTTAAGGTTGTTTTTGCATGAATGGCTGTTTTTACCTCACATCTAGCTTTGGTTGATTTGATCATTGATTGAAGTTCCTTGTTGCATTTAGCAAGAACATTTTTTTTTAATTTTGAGAGTTATATTTATTATTAAATGCAATGTTTTATTTCATTTTATTGTAGAGACAGTTTATATTTGGGTTCCACCATTCCATCATAGGGTTTTATTTTTAAATTTGGCATTGTGTTTACTTAGGATAAAGATCGATGCATATATGCAGCTATTTGAATGCGCATAGAATATGTCAGTAAAAGATTCTGTATACACTGTGGGGTCATCACGTTGGAGAGGGGTTGATTTTAGCCAGGTCATCACTCAGTTTGAGTAAACTAGCTTTTACATAATCTTTAAATACTGAGGTATTTGAAGAAGCTTATGTCATCAGTCTTATTGAGAATTTGACTGAACTATGGTCTAATTTGACTAAGGAGTGGGTTGCGACTGATGGGGAATAAAACTATTCCATGTCGGTGAGGACCCAGTCGAGGCTTGTGTCTCCCCTATTTGGGAGCAGACTAACTTGTCTGAATAGTTTATATTTATGAAAGCTAGACAGATAGACAGATAGATAGATAGATAGATAGATAGATAGATAGATAGGTAGATAGTTAATAGATAGGTATATAGATAGACAGAAAGATAGATGGACATGTAGCTTAGATGGAAGCATAGGTAACAAAATACATAAATAACATACCCCAGGATTCAGCAAGCTCTGCGCGGTGTGCAGGGAATAGTGCAAGAGCTGCTGCAGGCAATGTGGCCGATTTGCGATCCAGGAATGAGCTCCCAGGAAGTGCACAAGCACTCCTACACTATTCCTGCATGGACACAGACCCTGTATGCTAATTACCTCATTTGCTGGTAAAAAACATGCAAATGAGGTGAATTAGCAATACAGGAAGCAGGCAGGCTCCCATGCAGGAATACTGTAGACTGCAGAAATGTATTCATGCAGTAGTTGAATACATTTCTGAAAACTACAAAATGGAGGTATGACAGCTCATACAAAAGCATGTATTATAAGGGTTAGGCATGCCAATGGGCAAATATATGTCCATAGACATAAGAAATAGTTTCAAAATTATAAAAAATAACTTTTTTTTTTTTTGCCGATTTCGGCCATTTACACATAGGGCAGCGGTGTGCAAATGAGACAAGCCTAAAAATAAGAAAAAAAGCTGGAAATAAGCTTTTAAACCAAAATCATCATTTTGCCATAATAGTCAATGGCATGCATAACCCAACAAGACCATGTAATAGTGGTTACTAAGGGGGAAGGCTGCGTGTCAGTCTTGTAACCATGCATTAGCAGTCAGTTCTATGCAAATGAGGGGAATGATACTGAATCACAGATTTTCCCTCAGTGCTAGCTTGCACCCAACCATGTAGGTGCAATAACACCATGGTCTAAGCCTAAGAGCTAAATTATCTCATGAGGGGGAGTTGTCATGACTACTGTAAGCTTATTGGAGCACAGTGGCCCATGTTTGCCCTTACCTAAGCACAGCTAAGGAAGTGGGTGGGTTTGGAGCTGCCTAGCAGTACTTATATTGCCTAAATGGGTGTGCGCACGGCGCACTGTGTTTTAAAAAAAAAAAAAAAAAAAACAGTAAATAGCAGCTCCATTCACATCTGAGCACTTGGTTTGTGTGGCTCACCTTGGGGCTTAAATGGGAAGGGAAAACAGCAGTAGGAAGGCAATCAATGAGAACTAGTATAGCTGGCAGGTGAAATGCATCAAAAGCAGCCAATTACTCAGGCAGTAACTCAGCCCAGCAAACTACTATAAACTATTCAAACACCTTTCACTCTGGTTTTTCCCACAAACTCTACACCACCGGTGTGCACAAACAGGGAAGTTTTACCTAACAAAAGCAACAAAAAGATAGGGGCTCCTGTAGCTCTCATACATCAGTATGTGGAAGAGGCTGAGGGTGGTAGGGGTGAGAATACTGATGACCAACCCACAGTGAGGAGAAGGAGAAGAGTGTACAGACCCAGGGTAACCTACCAGGGTCTACATGAGCTGGAGATAGTGGAGCATTATAGGGTGGACAGTGACCACCTACAGCAAATTGTTCAGCTGTGCCAGCCATGCCTCACACACAGAACCAACAGAGGGGAACCCATCCCAGTGGATACCAAGGTATTTGTAGGCTTAAGAATACTAGCCACAGGTACCTTCCAAAGGCCAACTGGGGATATCATGGGGATCTCACAGACATCAGCATCCAAGGTACTCCACCAGTTACTGTATGCCATGTCAGCACATGCTGGTGAGCACATACATTTCCCCAACACCCGTGAGGTGTTGACCAGCAAGATGCATCTCTTCCACCAAAGTAGCAGAATACCAGGTACTATAGGCTGCACACACATACACATCAAAGCACCACCCGTCGAGCGGGGTAGAGTCTACATAAACCGCAAGGGCTTCCCCTACGTCAACTGCCAGGTTGGGTGCGATGCCCAGGACATTATAATGAATGTGTGTGCTGGCAGCCCTGGAAGCTACCATGACTCCACATCTGGTATATGATGCAGCTGTACCAGAGATTTGCCAGTGGGGACATCCCATATGGGCACCTAGTGGGGAATTCTGGTTATGCACTGGGGCTGTGGCTGATGACACCCATCAGAAATGCACACACATCTGAACAGGAACTCCATAATGAGGCACACACACACAAAGCAGAATCATAATAGAGCATGTGTTTGGGATGCTCAAGTCACGGTTCCGGTGCATGGACATATCCGGTGGAGATTTGCAGTACTTTCCAGATACATGTACATACATTTTCATTGTATGTGCCATGCTACACAATATGATCCTGCGGAAACAGCTGCAGCAGGAACAGCACAGGGCAGGGCCACACAGCCCCCCATCATTGCCAAGGCCAGCACAGGCACAGAGTGACTCAGAGGAATAACAACCTGAGCCTGCCCCTGTAGGCACAAGGAGGCATGCCCAGTATTCCCAGGCTTTGGCAAAGAGGCAGCACACAGCACATACACCGACATGGTAGGAACCCAGGGAATGACACCTCTCTCTGACTCACACATACAGTAAAAGGGATGTCAAACATGACACTACTGGCACAGCCACAAGGTAAGTCACTCTCCCTATCAATTGCTGAATGGACTAGTATATTCTGCTACTTGTATCTATGGTATGGATGTGAGCATGCAAGGGAATTGGGTGGCTGAATGGGATGGCAGCAGATAGTAGACACCTAGATGGGCAGCATGAAATCCATAACAATTACTGGTGTCAACAAAGAAGGCAGTGCTAGACAAGGTCACAAATCCCACTGCAGGACATGTGGTGGGCCAAAAGTGTGTCCACAGGACACACACATGCATGTCAGTGAGGCTCGCATACCCAACAACAGTCTCAGCCAGCAGGACAGATGTAGATGACCACAAAGAAAGGCTGTGGTGAGGCCTCCAATTGATGGCAAAGGAGAACAGCACCCCTCCAGACCTACACAGAAAGAGTACAACAGGTCAGACAGTTGGATGTTATTTCTGAAGGGTAAAAAGTCTGAAACTGAAATGTAGGTCAATAAAATTTAAGATCTGTACTCCACTGATATGCCTCTAGTCTGCATGATAGGTTGGAATACAAAATGAAATGGAAGCCAACAGAGTACCTGAAATACCAGTACAGTCATAGCAAATGTTTACAGTTGTCAGGTGTGCCCCCCCCCCGACAATTCTATGTAGAAATGTAGTAACATATACGTGTGGGTTTAATAACAGTGGAGCACGGATTACTTGAGTTGGCCCAATTAGCAGGATAGATTGTTGCACATGTACAATATGCAGGGCTCCATGTGTTAGGTTGTTGTGTGTTGTATATTGTGTGGAAGTGGTCAGCATGTAGGCATGGAGGGCTGTGTCCCAGTGGCCTATGGCCAGTACTGTTGATGACAGGGCCATGTTCTGACAACTGCAGTGCCAACTACAATGCATCCCAGCAAGACCCAATCCAGCAGTCATCCATACTCATAGTTCGGATGTAACATCTGTCACCATCTGAAAGATGGGCATGCCATGAATGTGGGCCCAGACATACACACAGTACACATGTGAAAGTACCCTAAACAGAGTATGTAAAATGTAACTGTCAAATGCACACACCTTTGGAATTGTACATACAGGTTAGCAGCACATTAGTTGTCTGTGTAGTATGGAATACTGATGCAGTCTGGACAATCATTGGCAGACCACAAAATGCACTTTTATGAAGTAATGAGAAACTGATGATGTCCCCGCACAAGCCAGCATAAGGAGAATGTCCCAGGTGCATCTGTGAATCAGCTGCAAGAAGCTTCCATATCACACATGCACTCATCTCACCCCACCATCTGCCACAGGTTTATCACAGGTCATAGGTTGGTACTGAGTACAGTATGACCCCCACATCTGTATGGAAATACCCACAGAATGCAGCATGCTGAAGAGTGTCCCATGCAGGTGTGTCCAAAGCTGTAAGCAGCACCCTGCCAGCATCACCCACACCAATGGATTAATAAGGACATGAACTATTGCCATTAACACCTCACACACCTACCCTGTCACCCCAAGGGAATCCAGTGGATTGCAGCCTGGGGCTGTAGGAGTGACAGAATGCACTGGCCTGCTACAGATGGCCTGCATCACTAACAAATGCCCTACAGTCCTCTGTCAAAGGCCTGTGCCGCACCCATACTGCCAATGTATGTTATCTCATGGGGTACCAAATATCAATATAACACAGTCCACAGAACACACATGCAAGGCCATGTCGACAAATCTCAGTAGCATGACAACCATGTCCTAGTGCATGAACTGTGGATCAACCCCTAAACACTGCTGGGATGAAGGGAAAACTATAGGGATATTTATCAGACATCACTCGCATAATGTTAGGAAGAAGGTAGAATAACAGAGGTGGGGAGTGTAGAAGTATGAACACCATGGAGTGGGTGAAGTCTGAAACTCTGATGTGTGCCCATAATACACCTGCCTGCAAACCCAGTAATGGGTGGCTACACTCCTGCTCGTAAAGCACAATGTGAAGAGGAACTGACCAGATATATAAGCCCTGACTCTGGATAACCTGTGTGAATCTGTACAGCTGAGAAGTATGGCCCCAGCAGGATATGGCCATTCTGTCACATTGATAGATGTACAAGCAGGAGATCCTCAGCCACAACAGTACCAAGGAGCTGGAACATTTACACAGACCCATCAGCAAGTCTCTGCGATTCCCCCTCCAGAATGGCATGAGTGTGCAAGAATGTGTAGACTCCAGACCACAATACTGGACACAGCTTCATTCAACTTGTATTCCTCAAAAAATTACTGTGAGCAATTAAGTATATCTGTCAGTAGTTGATGATGTAATACATCACAGTGTAAAAGAGTACATATATCTGAATATCTCATGTAACACAAGCAGCACAGACACAATAGTTATTGCCCCTTGTGACTCCATATTGTCAACCTATCTAGAGATATCCTGCAGAAACAGGTTGCTAGCTGTAGGTGTAGAACACAAATTCCTCTACTGGAGTACAACCTACCTGTAATGGATTCACACATTCAATACAGAAAGTCATACTGAGCATGCTCAGACACTTAGAGAAATGAAGCCCATGTCTGATAAAAACAGTGGACTATACATATCTGTCAGTCACAGATTTCTGTGCACACATACCACATTGCACACCATTCATGCTTTGTACACACATTGGATAGGAACACACACATATATCCAAGGACAACACACTATAATAGGTCAAACATATACAAACAGAAATGTGGGGAGAGAGAGACAGACAGTGACAAAGAGCTTCCCATCATGAGGCCTGTACCATCCACCACACATCCAATTGCCCATTATCACATGATGTGCTGATGTCTATCAATGTAGACATTTGCTTCTGGTAGCCCTCAGCACTATAGTGTCTGTGGTGCTTGTGATAACTGTGTAACATGACAATACAAATCAGTATTCATCTAGCAGTTGTATACCCAGTCCTGTCAAACATAAAGTTGTATGTGACTGAGTGTTGTGTGTATGTTTCCAGATGAATGGTTTATGGCCCCATTCACAGACACTGCACTCCCCATTGCCTTACTTTAGCAAGCCTGCTGATGTCAGTCACCTTGAAATTCCCCTTTGGACAAGGTTTAGCCCTATAAACTCTGTTGCATGTGCAATAATGGTGTAATGCTATAGTGTGACATACTAGTTAAGTAGGAGTTCTAATCCCAGACATGGCAACTATGAAGCTCTGTGTTTGTGTTTGTAGGGATCAATGATTTTGAGGCCATTCACAGTCACTACTCCTCCCATTACCCTACTTTTGCAAGCCTGCTGATATCAGCCACCTTGAAGTACCTCTTTGGACAAGATTCAGCCCTGTAAGCTCTGTGGTGTGTGTAATAACTGTGTAATATTATAGTGTGATGTACTAGTTAGGTAGGAGTTTTAATCCCAGACATGGCAACTGTGAAACTGTGTGTGTTTGCGTGTGTAGGGATCAATGATTTTGAGGCAATTCCCAGTCACGACACCTCCCATTGCCCAACTTTAGCAAGCCTGCAGATGTCAGTCACTTTGAAATATCGCTTTAGACAAGGTTCACCCCTGTAAGCTCCATGGTACATGCAATAACTGTGTAATGCTGTAGTATAACATGCTAGTTAGGTAGGAGTTCTAATCCCAGATATGGTAACTATGGAACTGTGTATGTGTGTGTAAGGATCAATGATATTAAGGCCATTCACAGTCCCTACACCTCCCATTGCCTTACTTAAGCAAGCCTGCTGATGTCAGTCACCTTGAAATACCTCTTTGGAGAAAGTTCAGCCCTGTAAGCTCCGTGGCTCATACAATAACTATGTAATGTTATAGTTCCACCTACTAGTTAGGTAAGAGTTCTAATCCCAGACATGGCAACTGTGTGCATGTGTAGGGATCAATGATTTTGAGGCCATTCACAGTCACTACACCTCCCATTGCCTTACTTTAGCAAGGCGGCTGATGTCAGCCACCTTGAAATACCTCTTTGAACGAGGTTCAGCCCTGTAAGTTCCATGGTGCATGGAATAACTGCGTAATGCTATAGTATGACATACTAGTTAGATAGGAGTTCTACTTCTAGACATGGTAACTGTGCAGGTGCGCGCGCGCGAGCGCGCGCGTGTGTGTGTGTGTGTGTGTGTGTGTGTGTGTGTGTGTGTGTGTGTGTGTGTGTGTGGGGATTAATGATTTTGAAGCCATTCACACTCACTACACCTCCCATTGCCCTAATGTAGCATGCCTGCTGATGTCAGTCACCTTGAAATAATGCTTTGGCCATTTATCAACCAGGTAAGCTCTGTGGTGAGTGTGATAACTGTGTAATACTATAGTGTAGCAAACTAGTTGAATAGGAGTTTTAATCCTGACCTTGCCAACTGTGATAATGTGTGTGATTCCTGAGAGACTGTGGGTGTGCCTTCCTTAACACTTGCTTTTGTGGGCAGTCACATGTACTACACTTCCCTTATCCCTACTTTATCACTGCTGCTGATATCACTCACTTTAAAGGATACCTTTGGACAGCTGTCCAACATGTAAGCTCCATGGCACATGCAATAACTGCATAACAATGTAATAGCAATACATACCTCAGGTAGGGGTTTGAAACTCAGTACCTGTAAGTGTGTGTTTGTGTGTGTTTCATCAGTGTCCTGTATGGGTATTGGGGTGATTGTGTAATGACAAGATCCATTGCAGTGTGAGTTTTGCTACATCATTATACTGGGGAGCTACATGTCCCATTGTTGACATTACAAGGCCAACATCTTCCAAACACCATATAGATTGTTGTAGTCAGTCCAAAGCCATAAATGTGTACAGCCATGTCCAATTACCATGTGACAGTATGGATTAGTACACAATATAGGCAACTGTCATAATGCCCAGATACCACTCTCCACCCATGGATTATACACACACATGCTTGTCTCTTACTCTCCTACTCCCTTCCTTTCTTACTTTGTCTCTGCCTCTCTCTCTCTCTCTCTCTCTCTCTCTCTCACTCCCTCTCTGATGGATGTGGAAAAGTACATCTGCTTTGGTTAGGCAGCAGCTTGAGTTTTGTAAGTGATGCTCATGATCATCTGATGGCCTGTGCATGAATTGCAGTCTTCCACTTGCTAATTGCATGTGGAACAGCTGCGGTATCATTCCTATAGGTGATTGCATGGAAACACACTCCTATAACAAAGCACTTCATGTGGGTATTGGCCCTTTTCCTTCACTGTGAGCAGGACTTCATGTGAGTGTTTGACAAACAGCATCACAGGGGATAGTTGGATATAACTCTTACAACATACACTGTGGATACAGGCCAACAAACAGTAGGGGGATGTTCCAGACATGGGGACAGAATGTAAGTATTGTTCTTCTACATTTGAAGTAATGTTGGTTTAACAGGATTTATGTGGATATGGCTGTTCTACGTTATTTAAAATCTGGCATGACAGTGTTATGGGGTAGAGGAAACTCTCACCTGTAGGGCTATCTGCAGACTGGCCAGACTTTGGAGTCTTACATGTGTTGTGTTACTTACACATTTCCTATCTTTAGAAATGCAGTAGCATACTCTGATGATTCCAGTCAGTACATGGTGACATCCATGTGAGTTACTGACTTCATATCCCTCAGAATACATATGTCACAACAAACCCTGTTACACCAGTAAATGTATGAGTTTATCACAGCAACATGTCAATATTGGCCCTGTGTTTGCACCTCCAACCCCAAGTCTGTCTACCCTTGTACATATGTCATGCAGTAAGAGATGCATATGTTCTGTACGTCTTTATTTACTGACATAATACTTGATAACAAGCCAGTGAGATATCAGACTGCTAAACAAGCCAGTGAGATATCAGACTGTTAGACATGTTATGTATAGTAGGCCATATATTTGAGGACAAAACCTGGACATTCTGTTATAGTGTGTACAGTAGTGAGGTCTGTGTACTTATGGTGATTGTTGACAGAGTGTGTATTGTAAATATGTAACTTGGCCTGTGTACAGACTGTGGTAGATGTCATTGTTCTTGGTCCTGTTCTATCTGATGTTGCATGCTGCTCCAGTGTATGGTACCCTATCGGCGTACATGTTTGTAGGGCCAGACTGACACATGTCCCATACCACAGTCAGACATCAGACTACACTGTCTATTGGCCCAGTATATGTAGGGTTAGTGTGTGAGTGGCACATATGAGGATGGTGTTGTTCACACAGTCCATACACTGTAATATTAATTAGGCTTACCATAAGTGACTGTGGCTGTGTTCTGATTGGTTGTGGGTATGCACTTTCACACTGGTGTCTGTTACTCCATGCTGTTACATGCCTGTAGTGCCTGCTATATTTGCAAGTACATGTGTATTCCCCCATAAGAAACATAGGCCAGTGTTGTGGCAGTCTGCTTGTAGTTCGTAGAGTGCTTTGTGACATGCCTAGAAGCTCAGTGTATTTACCTAGTGTGGTGTTATGTCCAGATATGTGTCAGATGCACTGTTGCTGGACCACCATAATTGCTGTGTAGTTCTGACAAAGCAGTGGGATGCTGTACAGATGTATTTCACTAACTAGTGGGTAGTATGTGGGCTTGTGACCTTTGCTCCTCCAGTTAACATGTGTCAGGATGGACAGGAGTGTGTGAATGCATAAACTCTGTGAGCTTATCTATTCCAGTATTTTTGTGATATCCCCATTTACATGGCTGTAAACATCCACTTTGTCAGGCTTGGTCCACACGTCTTGCACTAAGGAGTTCTGTGTATACAAGAAAAAGCAGCACAGGTTCCAGGCACAGCTTGACACAAAAATATTTAATAAGTACAAAAACAAGGGTAAGCACTTTCGCGGATCAAGACTCCGCTTCTTCAGACCATGATAAAACATAGCAACTGTTACTCTATATTTAAATATAATACATCCAATAGAATTCAAACTTGAAAATGATGCAATAATTGAAGTTAATAAATACATACATTAATAGGATTATCTGAACTGTTAAAAATGTAACCATTCATAGTAAATGACTGTTATATAAAATTAACTATAACTAATAATGTAAAACATATATTTATAACATGACAAACAAGGAAACTTAGTTCACTTAAAATAATGATAATCAATTGTAAAAGTCCCACCTACAAACTATCTGCACTAGGCTAATTCAAATTCATTAATGCTTCAGATATCTAGCTCTTAAGAATGGTTTTAGTGACACTTTATTATTCAAGCCAGGGTACTTGTCTGACTGTAATTTTAAAATCCATTTCTGCTCTGCAGATTCTGTTCTGTTCTGTTCTTAAGGTCATCTCCTCTAACATTGACATGTGAAAGTTCTACAGCTAAAAATTTAAACTTATGCTCATCGCCTTCCTTCATCACATGCATAGCTAAGGCATTAGACTCTTTCGAGTTCGAGTTTAGAGTTCCTGATATGTCGAAGATGTTCCAATATTCTATCTTTCAAAAGTCTGTTCGTTTTGCCAATATAATATGCATAGCATGTTGTACAAAAACTAAGGTAAACCAAATTCTTAGTGGAGTTGGTATATATAGTTAGGGTGTGTGTGTGGGGGGCACAGCCCCCCACATTGGGGGTGGGGTGGGGGGCAAAGTCCCCACCTAGTTTCCATCAAAAGAAGAAAATAACACAAAAAGTACAGATGCTGTGCCCCCCACAACCCCCCCTTACTATATATACCAACTCCAGGGTCGCACGACATTGGGGAGGGGGACTAATCCCTGTTATTTGTCTTGAAGTATACTGAATTACTGGTTGTCAGTCAAATGAACTTTAGATCAAATGGGTTTCAGTCAAATGGTCTGTTGATCAAATGAAGGTAACCCACATATATATATATATATATATATATATATATATATATATATATATATATGTACATATATATATATATATATATATATATATATATATATATATATATATATACATATATATATATATATATGTGTGTATATATATATATATATATATATATATATATATATATATATATATATATATATGGGTTCACTTTATAACATCGAAATACTGAAATGTCGAATTTCAGTATCTCGAAGCTATAAAGTCGAATGTTACAAATAGCGAATGTTCATAATCGCGAATTTCATATATCTCGAATATATGTCGAATAAGCGGTTATGAAGTTGCGCTACTTAATGTCTGGGTTTGTGTTTTGTTGGTGCGCGGTGCCATGTGTGGATGTAGGTGTTATGTCAGGTAAGTGTGTGTTTTGTAAGGGTTTTGAGTGGGAGTTAGAGTGTGTGTGAGGGATTGGAGAATGTGCGTGTGTGAGTGAGCTTTTGTGTTGTGTTTGTGCAATCTCGGAGTTAGTATATTTAAGTAGGGGGGGTGTGGGGGGGGCGTGTGTGTGAGTTGTGTATGTGTGTTTTTTTTTGTTTATGTTATGATGTGGGTGTTGTGTTGTATGTTTAGTGTAGTGTGTGCGGTGTTTTCGGTTATGTGGTTTTGCGGTTTTTGTTTTTCGGTGTTTTGTGGATTCTGTTTTATAGTCTCGAGATACTGAAATTCGATATTTCAGCATTTCGAGGTTATAAAGTGAATCCACATATATATATATATAAAAGAATATATAGATGTATATAATTACATATATAACTATATATGTGTATATACATGTACACATATAGCTACATCCTTATTATGTGTAAACATGAGTGTTGTATATACCTTCCCAGATGTATCCCACCATATTTATCTGATATGTGTTTGTTTATATATATATATATATATATATATATATATATATATATATATATATATATATATATTTACATGGTGTAGGCTTCACTTACCAGTGCACAAATCTGCTTAGCATTTACATTTAAGCAATGGTTACTCCTGTTAAGCATAGCATAACCTTGGTAACTAGTGATCACATTCCAGTCTGATAAAAAAGCAGAGTAATGACATTATTAATAAGTGTATTTCATGTAATGTACATAACATGCTTCTATTTGCTGTCATTACAGTAGCAAGGGGTGTGAGTATACCGTCTGGGACATCTGAGTGTATATGGTTAGTACAACAATCTGTTCTTTTTGTATGTTTTTCATACATGGGTAGTATTCTAGGTTATATGCAGTCATACTGGCATGTAGTGTATCATTACGTTACTACTGTTAACAGTGCTTTCCCAAGTAAGAGTAGATTGTAGATTGTAGTACCTGAACCAAACTCCCTTGCATGCAAAGATGGACTCTGAGTCCTGACTGTAGTGTTCTTGGTGTATGAGCTGCGTGTCATTAAGTATTTGCTACTGGCTTTGGATCTGACATGTGGATATTAACTATAGACTACTATGTGTATAGGACATGTCATTGAGGGCTGCTGTCATGTAAGAATGGCATATCTATCAGTGTCAGACATCTATCTGCCAAAACATTCATCCTAATGCATAACCAGTTGGCTAGCTGATGTCTGTCTGTGTTCTGTCAGATGTGCAGATGTCAGGTATCCATCTTGGCTGCTTACAGACTGACACTAATGTGTCTGCCCAGCTGTGTCATGAATGCCGCAGTTAAGAAACCCCACCCTGTATGAACCACATGCCATGGATACCTCACCTACACTGCCACAGTCAACAGAACATGCTTGGGTACAGTGTGATAGCCATTTCTGTGCATTTAAAGTGTTTTTTTTTTATTGTATTTGCTTTATTTTCTTAAAAAGCAAAAAAATATACTTGTTTTCCTACCTTTCTAAGCTAGTTTAGTCCAGTTTTCAGGTTAGTGCTGAATTCAGGGCTGTGTTACAAGTTTCTGTGTTTGCCCATACCTTACTTGGATAGAAGGAAGTTTATCCGTTCACTGTGAGAGTGGGAGCTTTGAGCAGCCTATCTGTCTCTGGAGGAGTGGTTTCAGCCCAGTAATTAGCAGTTTATTGGCCATTTTGGGCTAATTTTTATCTCTTTTATTTCCCTGCTATAAAACCCGCATTTGCGTGGTTTTGCACGCCGGGCAGTGCCAGTTAGCTAGGGTATAACTATTCCCGGCTTCACAAAGTCTACTCTTCAATTTTTCCCCTGGAACTAGACAAACTCAACTTAAGCACTCAAATCATTTACTTCTCATCCCTGCACCTGCCCAAAACTCATAGAAAGCACTAATAAACCTTAGCACTAGACCCCCCTATACTGCAGAGAAGGACAAGGCTCTCTGTTTGACCTTACCAGCCAGTCAGTAAAACAGTTCACTGTACCTATACAGGCATGTCCAAAGGGCAGTTTCAGGTGTACTCTCCAGTCCAACTGGTGAATCTGGGCATTTTGAAGCAATCTTACAATTGCCTCATGTACACAGACAACCCTCTCCTCCTTCCACCAAACACTAATACATGCGAGAGATGCAATTATACAGCCAAACTGGAGGCTAAGGTCTCTCAACCCAAGACTGGACCAGGCAGTCAAGAGGAGAAGGGAATTACTTGCATCACACCACCAGTCTTACATAGAACTATAAAACCAGCACTGGCAAAAAACACACATAAATACACAAAAACATACTCGGAGGCTCTAAATAAAAATCTGCAAAAGCAACAGAGACCTCCAAAGCAGACATCCAAGAAACCTCCACCCCCCAGCACAGACCATGAAACACATACTTCACAAAACCAGTGTGCCACACAATCACAGCCCGTAAGGCAAAATAATACACCCAACACACTAGTAATAGGTGACTCTATAGTCAGGCACACTGATGTCCCACTCACTAGGCTGAATAAGGAGAAGGCTACTGTTAATTGCCTGTTGGGTGCCAGGATCTGCCACATAACACAAGCACTCAGGTCACTCCAGAACAAGTACAAATATGACTGTCATTGTCCATGTTGGTGTGAATGACCTGAGCCGTACCTCCCTGGACTACATGAAAAGAGACATGGAGTAGCTCTCTGATCACGTAGCCCAGGCTGGTATAACCCTGACAAAACACCAAAGGCCAGCAGAAAGAGTACATAAGGCACTTGTAGATCAAGTAAAGTAAATAAAAAATTACTTTATTCAGACCGGTTTCGGCTACCCAGCCTTCCTCAGTGAAACGAAATCACAAACATATTCCTAATTAGGCTATATACACCCACCCCCAACCAATGACTGGGGACAAACTGCTGGAAATGTTCTCATGTGGACACTGTGGGTCATGCCAATTTGTGAGCAAACTGAAACAATTCACCAGTGCCAACACCAGCAGGGTATATGATTTACGGCTTTTTGGAAATTGTGGTAGCAGTTGGATAGTCTATTTAGCCACATGCAAATGCTCTGCTTTTTATGTTGGCCAAACCTCCCGTTCATTGAGATCAGGATGTCGGAACACAGAAGTGATATATTATATGTTGCTTATATTCACCATATTCATATATAATGGACTGGTTATATGTAATTCTAGTTATTGTACTCAAATATATATAAAAGTTTATAAGAGTATGACTTTTTAAGGCATATGCAGGACACCACAGTTGGTTATGTTTCTTTTTCTTTTTGTTGTTATGTATATCAAATAATTTTATTGATCACATTTTGTGTTGATCACATGGATGTATATATATATATATATATATATATATATATATATATATATATATATCTAATATGTATTCATACATTTATATTGTTATATGTAGGTATGTTACCATATGTATAAATAATGTCTTCATATGTATTTTTTATTTACACATGCATAGATATCAATACTTAAATGTGATTTCAGTTTACTGTTCTATTTGTAATGCTTTTGTATTACTTTTTTCATTTTTTTATTTTCCAGGTTGAACCATGTCTTCCATTGGTTGGGGGTGGGTATATATAGCCTAATTAGGAATATGTTTGTGATTTTGTTTTTTTTCGGTGTTTTGAAAGGTTCATGGTTTGGCCGTGCATTTCGTACTTGCAGAGCCTTTGGTTGTTCTGGTATGACCCTGACCCTGAATAGCATCCTGCTCTCATCAAGAATGATACCACGGTATAGAGAAAAAATTATCAATTTCAACAATTGGCTAAGCTTCTGGTGTCATTCAAAGGGGATCCAGTGTTTGTCAGCCTGGGATGACATGCCCGACAAGCCATGCTGCTTTGCTAGAGATGGCTTGCACCTGTCACCCTTAGGCTTTCGAATACTGGCCAAGGCTCTTGCCACCCCCATAGTGCCTTTTTTAGGCAAGGCTCAAAAGACAAGCCCACCACTGTAAATAGCACAAGTAACAAAAAACTGAGAGTAATGCTGCTCAATGCCAGAAGTCTAAACCTCAAAATGCATGCACTCGAGGCACTCCTCAGTATGGAGAAAATCGATATATGTGCAGTAGCAGAAACCTGGTTTAAGGCTCCAGAGAGCACCCCAGCACTAACAGGCTAGAACTCATACCATACATTTTGGCCAGAAAACCTGGACCGAAATACAAAAGGCGAGGGAGTATCCATATTTATCAAGGATACCCACACCTCCAGGTTAGTGGCACAGCACGATGCTTCAGAGATGATCCACATGCAACTAACAACAGGCAAAACTGCTATTCAAATTATAGCTTGCTACAGATCACCCACCATGTCCCAGGAACCCCACTCTGTATTCCTGGAAACACTGGGAAACATAAAGGTCCTACCAAACACCCTGATATTGGGTGATTTCAATTATCCAAACATTAACTGGGAGAACTACTCAAGTACGAACTCCCTGGCCCAACATTTCCTAGAATTTATAAACTCAAACACCCTGGATCATCTGGTTAACACCCCCACCAGAGGTGACAACATATTGGACCTGGTCATCACCAACATGGGCAACCAGTGTTCCACACCAGAGGTCAACCCCTCGCTGGTTAGATCTGACCATAAACTAATCACTCTGGATATCCACATTCTGCCACCACCCCCGGTCAAAGAAACCACTGTAAAAAAACTTTTCAAAAGCAAACTTCACGTTACTTAAGACCGAGGTGGGAAGTTTCAAAGCCCCTGTGTTAAAGGATAATGCTGTCCAAGCTGCAAAATCTTTTACTAATGCACTCTATTGGCACCTACAAGAATGCATGGATTGTGCTATCTCAAACAAAACCAAAACTCACTTCTCCAAGAAAAGGAAGCCAGTCTGGTGGACCCCTGCCATAAACAAGCTATACTCTTGAAGGAGGAAACTAGTACAGAAAAGAGTAAAATCCCAAGAAGGGAAGACATCTCTAATCAGTATCAACAAGAAACTATGTTCCCTCATAAAATCATCCATGGCTAACTTCGAAAGAAAAATTGCCATGGACTCCAAAGATAACCACAAGGCATTCTTTATCTATGTCAAGAATCTAAGTGGCAATTCTCAGATCTGCTCGGAGTTAGTGCAGAATGGCACAAAATACACTGAACTGACTGATATAGCCAACATCCTGGCAGACAGGTTCAGTGCAAACTTCACCCCCCTCACCTCCAAAAGGGCCCATAACTATACCAGAAGAATGTAGTGCCTCTGAAATCACAGACACTCAGGTTAAAACAGCCCTTTCCAAAGCCAAAAACACAGCATCAATGGGACCGAAAGGTGTCCCAGGCTGCATCCTACATGAGCTCAAAGATGAACTAACCCCTCACCTAAACACACTGTTTAAACTCAGCCTCTCCACAGGCTACATGCCCACAGAGTGGCACACAGCAACGGTTATTCCGCTTCACAAAGGTGGAGCCACAATGGACCCCGGGAACTATCACCCTATAAGCCTGACTAGCTTGGTCTGCAAAGCTATGGAGCGGATCATCATGGATCTTATTAACAGAGACATTGGAAACCTCCAAACACTGGAACCAACCCAGTTTGGCTTTGTTAAGGGCAGATCATGCCTCCTAAACCTAGTGGACTTCTTTGAGACAGTTACCAAGCTTATAGATGAGGGAAAGGTGGTCCACACAGCCTACCTAGACCTCGCAAAGGCCTTTGACACTATTCCCCACTCAGGCATTATAGACAAGCTCACCAGCCTGAACATAAACCCCTACGTCACGAGATGAGTTGCCAATTGGCTCATGGACAGAACCCACATGATAAGAATTGCAGGAGCTAGGTCTGACTCTAAACCTGTTACAAGTGGCATTCCCCAGGGCTCAGTCCTGGGACCCCTCCTGTTTGTCATATACTTCTCAGAGGTACAAGCAAGCACAGGAGGACTATGGGTCACCAAGTTCACAGACAACTGCAAACAAGGGGCTATAATTGACTCTCCGGCTGACACAGACATCCTCCAAAAGGGTCTCACTGATACAGATACCTGGTGTCAAAACCATGGTCTCAAGCTAAATGCCAAAAAGTGCATAGCCATCCCCTTTGGAAAAAACAAAGTACCGACAAACTACCACATAGGTGGTAGCCCTGTAAATACGGAAGACGTAATAAGGGATCTGGGGACCCAAGTAGATAGTAACCTCTCCTTTAATAATCACTTTGCCAAAGTTGTTAGAAAATCCTTCTATGTGGCCCACCTAGTCACAAAAGGGTTTGCATACAGATCAAAAGAGGTCATTGGGCCCCTCTACGCATCCCTCATCAGACCCATCATAGAGTACAATGCCCCATTTGGGATGTACCTTACAAGACATCTGAAACAACTGGAAAGACCACAGAAGTTCCTCACCAAGAGGATCACTGGCCTCAAGCAGATGCCCTATGCAGCTCAACTGAAGAAACTCCAGCTGTACTCAGTTGCATACTGCCTACACAGAGGTGATCTCTGCCTGACATACAAGGCCATGTCCAACCCAGAATTGATGGACATGCTCCACCTAAAGAAAACCATATCCCCTCGAGCCACACGTTCCAGGGATCTAAACCTCACCACAACAATAACTAGGACATGCTGGAGGGATAGATTTCTGTCCCGGAGACATCCCATGCTCTGGAACAGGATTCCAATCTACATTAGGCAGATCTCCTTGCTAACCCTCTTCAAGAGAAACCTTGACGAGTGGATGGGAAACAGAAAGTTTACCCCAGGGATCACTTCAATGGCTCTGCTGGACAGAGGCACAGGGAACTAATCTAAGGGGGCGGTGAAAGCCAACACATTCGGTTAGGCTTATAAATGCCTTCGGGCAGATAGCCTAGTACCTACCTATGAACCTATAAACAGGTCTCCAAGACAGACACTGACCATGTTATGTAATATATGTTGCATACATGTCATTTGGAGCAAGTCACTGGCCCTCTGCAAGAGGCAACCAGATGATCGGATGTTACATTTAACTCTCACCCTGAGGATCACTTGTGTGGCATCAGTTGATAGACGGCCTGCTGACAAATGGTAGTTGGCATAATACCACTGTACCCACATCCCCTACTTTTCTCATCTCTCCATGGACAATACCCTGGTACACACCTAGGAACACCTGCACCTATGGACCACAGTACTGACAAATGTGTCAGTGTGTATAACTGAGAAAAAACGTGTGTGTGTGTTTGTAAACCTGTACTTGATAATACCCTAAGGGCTTTCTCACCCACTACACCCCCATTGCCATTGTTAGAAATGGCTGCTGCTGTAATGGACATTGCGTGTACCTTGTTGCACTCTTCACCCTATGGGATACCTGGAGCTTGCAGTACCAGCACAGCACTGTTGTACAAGTGGGTAGATAGGCATGGGTTACCCTCTGAGTCCTGGCAAGTGTAAGTATGTGCGCAAGTGTGTATATATGTAGGATACAGATTCCTGAGGCCACAATCTCCACATACAATACACATTGCCATAGTGTATAAGGGATAGTGATGTTGCTGACAGTAGGAGAGCCATGACAAATCATCACCCTACTATCCCTGTGGCATGTGCAATAGATGCATATCCCTGTAGTAGCACTCTTGAGATAGACAAGGGGTTGTATTGCATTCCTGGTCAATGTATTATTGTGGGTATTTCAGAGTATTATCATGGGTTTCAGTGAGTAAAATATCCAATGCGGTGTGTGGGTGCTGGGTATACTGTCTTTACACCATGGTTCCCCCAGTACATGTCCCAAGGTCCACTGTATGGGGACCACTGTCACCATCAACCATACAGGTAACTTATTACACTATCCAGCCCAGTGATGCATATGCTGTGTGCAAATTATCTGTAACAAAATGGCCTCACTGACAAGGTAGTTAGTACGGATAAACCCAGGTCTCTCAGATATGTCTATGACTGTTATGTATTTGTCAATGTGTATATGACAGTATGTCACACCATGTATTGTTCATAAACAACTAGTAAATCTCCCATTACCATACTGTACAAGGCCTGGTGATGTTCTTCACTTAAGAATCCTGGGACACACCTTATCCTAAAAATTGTGTAGTGTGTGCAATTAAGGCCACACACATTAGTAGCAATAAGTACCTAGGTAGGGGTTCCACTCTCAGTGTTCCCATCTAAGAGTGTGTGTGTGTATGTGTAGGGATCTACTTCAGTTTGCAGAAAATACATGTCCCAGGAGGTCATCTGTCTGAGAACTGACTGGCAAATGTTAACATTTCAAAGGTATTGTCTTGTGGAAATTCATTCCATCAAAACTAGTAGTAGATGTGTAAGTGCCCTCTTCCCCACTGTACAGCTGTACAGTGACACTGGGGTTGGTATATATAGTTGGGTGTGGATCTTGTGGACAAAGCCATCATCATTGGGGTTATTGTTGTGTGCATCCATCTGCTTAGTCAGCTGTAATACTGTACAGTTTATGTTAACAGGTTAAGTAGTTGTCAATCACACTGTCTGCAGTTCTATACCACCCCACAGCCTCCAAAGGGTAGGGCTGTGCCACCCACACCAGCACACCTATGTTTACCAAGTCAAGGATTGCACTACATTGGGTAAGGGGACATATACCCTGCCAGTACTTTAAAAGTCTATATCCAATGAACATGCTAACCACTTGTGTCACTTAGTTAATACTTAGCAACTACTGACAAGTTGTATACCTTTGGTTATTGTTAATTAGCACTGCAACACTAAGTCATATATACCTATATTGGTATTAAAAATTCTAGGTGTTGTCTTTAGCCCAGGTCATTATTGAAACTGGACCTTTAATTGCTCTCTTATAAACAAATAAACAGACAAAGAAATAAACATTTAAAATCTCCTATACTTTATTTTTGCAGAAGTAGTTTCCTAGGTCATAAATGAACTAGGAACTAGAATAATTGCTTTGAAAAAAAAATAATTTTGCTGCATTCCTAAACTGAGGTCTTTTATATATTGCTTGCAAAAGTGGTACTTCAAATGGAGCCCGCTGTCATAATTTTCTAAATATTAGTAATAGTTATTGCTGAATTAAAAATTCATCTCTGTTTATCTCAAGCTTTATTTATGTAACCAATAATATTTCAATATGTTTTTAATCAATACTCAAGAGTTGCAGATAGATGATTGTCTTTAACACAGAGGATTTTGATTGGGTCTCTGATGACAATTTCCTGCAGAATGGTGTAAACTGAAGCTTGAGAGGTGAATTTTGAAATCCATCTCAAGAAGATATAGTAAGAGTTGTGCTCACAATTCTTTATGCTGCATGGAGCTGTATGTGCTCCATGCTTGGAGGGAAAAATTACAGATGAATAGCGAGGAAAAAGCTTTTCTGTTGTAAGAAAAGTTCTCGAAATTCATCATCATCATCATCATCATCATCCTCCTCCTCCTCCTCATCATCATCATCAACCCCCTTTTTCCATGTTCTGCATGGGGTTGAGGTGTAGTGTCATCTGTCACCATCTCTCTCTTGATTTATTGCCACTCTTCTACCTTCTTCATCCTTCATGCCTGACTGTCACGTCTTCTCTCACATAATCCATTCATGTCTTTGCTAAACACCCTTGTTTCCTCTTGCCTTATTCCTGTCTCTCCCAAATCTTATTCAAGAGATTGTCTTCTGTTTTTCAGCACGTGCCTGAACCATTGTAATTTATTTTCTATGACCTTTTCTACTATTGGATAAACATGAGCTCTGCTCTGATGTCTTCATTTCTTCATCTATCTCACAGTGTGCATCTTACCATCCATTTCAGGCACTTTATCACCATCACCTCTAGCTTGCTCAACTTCTGTGTTTTCACTGCCCATATTTCTGTACCATACAGTAGTACTGGTCATATCACTGTTTTGTACTACACACTTTTCAGCTTCTTGGGCATTTTTCTGTCATATACTACCCCTGTCAGTTGGATGCAGCATCTCTGACTCTAGATTTGACCTCTGAATTCAGACTGCCCTTCTTTCAACTTCACAGGTACTTGAAGCTGTTAATCTGTTCCACAATGTTTCCTTCTATCTCAGCTCACAGCTTCTAATTTCCCCCATTTACTGCCATTACAAATGTCTTATCTGTAATCAGTTTCATCCCCTGTGCCTTCAGTTTTGCATTCAGTTCTCCTAGCCTTTGCAGAAGTTCTTGCTCAGTGTATGTTTGTAATGCCACTTCATCTGCATAGAACAACTTTGCTGATCTGTCCCCACCTACCTGTTATCTAATAATATTCCATCACTGATATGAACAACAGTGGGCTCAGTGCTGAACCCTGATGCATACTCACTCCCTCTGGGAACCCCTCTGTAAGTCCAAACATTGACTGAACTTGTGTTATTAGGCCCTTGTACATGGCCTGCATTAATTCTACAATTTTTCTGAAACTTCAGACCATCACAGGGCTGCCCAAATCAGATTTCTTGGGATCTTATCATATGCTTTCTCCATGTCTATGAATACCCAGTAATAATCTTTCCTCCTCTCTAGTTTCTTGTCAACTATCTGTCTCACTGCAAACATTGGTTTGGTTGTGCTAATTCCTGATCTGAATCTGTGCTGGTCATCTCCCATACTCTGTCAGTCACCCTTTCCAGAACTGTCATGCAGTGGGACAGGAGTCTGACACTTCAATACTGTCCACAGTTGTGAATGGAAATAGGTGGAGTTGAAGAAGAATGGCAGTACCTCAAAACAGCATGTATGAGAACAATGGAGCAGCTGTGCAGCCAAGCCATGTATGGAAATTAGGTGCAAAAGAAAATGATAGCTGAGGAATGTAGAAGTCCAGGAAGTCATCAAAACAAAGAAGGAGTGTAGGAAAAAGTGGGAAACAGAACAGCTGCACCAGGCTAAGAAGGAATACTGCCTGTCTAACAAATAGGCTAACAGAGAAATTGCAAGAAAGAAGAACAAGGCATCAAAAGCAGTCTCCCAGCTTCAGGAAAGTGACTCAGTAGCTGGTACAAACCAACGCTATCAGGATGCTAGCAACATCCTGCTCACATCAAAGGCAGATGGAGGGAATACTTCCAACAGCTTCTGAATGAAGAAAAACCAACAGAAGCTATACAGCTGCAAACATAGCTTACGGTGAAAGAAGAACTAACCCTAGAAAAAGTAAGAGGAGTACAAAGGAAAATTAAGTCAGGGAAAGCAGCATGCTCATATGAGGTCACCACAGATATTATCAAGATATTGTGTGAGTTAGAGCAGAAATAGCTGATGAGGGCAATCATAGCAGTATATAGAGAGAAAGGCATATCTTAGAGGACTGGAGAATTAGCATACTAGTGTCAGTGTACTAGAACAAAGAAAAGTGCAACAAGCTTTTATTAATTATCTCCGATAGCTGTTGAGCTCTCATCTCAATTTACTGCCTAACAGTGACTAATGCTTGCCACCAAAGAACAGCAACAGCCGCTGAAACAACTTTAACAGCTGTTAGGTATAATGCACTGCCTAGTATACACTACAAAAGGAATCCGTATATTAGTTGAAGGATGTTTAAAGACAGCTGTCACTTTTGAAGCATTGTAACTTTAACACTAAATGACTGTTTCAGGTAATTTACTGACTCGTTGTAAAATTCCATTTGTTTAGCAAAACCTAAAAAATTCTTGATATTTAATAGTTTTTTTTTCAAAATGACAGTGTATACTAGCTAACAAAAGTATTCTAACAGTTATGTAATGGAAAAATCTATGAATGGCATCAGCTTAGTTGTATAATTTATAAGTGAGATCACTGCTGTTAAGATTTTGTCTTTGCACCGTGGCTTAGTGACAATGTAAAGTCTGGGATATAAGCAGCAATTTTTAGGTGATTTTGTAGAATATTTAACCTTTTTTAAAACAGGAAAAGCAACATTTTTTGTAATTAGTTCTGTTTATATTAGGAGCTATTAATCCCCAAAATATCTGCTTTTTATAAGACAGACAGTATAGGAGCAAATGGGGGTGGGGTTGAATGTCCAATTTACAAATGGAATTAAAAAAAAAAAACGCCTGGCAGACTCCCTTATAATGTTATAATGATAATAGCTGTCTAGCTGTGCTATCACAATAATATACTGAGAGTTATGCAAATATACTGGTGAGGTTCAATATACTAAATTAACAGATTTTTCTACATGGCTGATATGGGAGAAAGTTTTCCTGTATGGCTGGTGTTGATGTGGGAAGGAAATTTCTTGCACACAAGAAAAATAATAGGTCATTCAAAAAGCCAGTTGACACCCATGTTTTTCTTCTGATTTTTATTTTTTTAATGCCTTTGGCTTTATTGGCTTAAATTCAGTTGATGTTTATTTGCTGATTTTGGTAAATTACAGTTGCAGCTAGTATTAGCAGGAAAGTAACAGCAAGAGGTTATTTATTCTTGTTAGAAAAATGCATACACATAACTCAAATTGATTGCTAAAGAGAGATGGAGGATGGATGTCTGAATACACTTTCTGCCACTGATCATAACATATTTTAACAAATACTGATGTGTGCAGTTTTGAATAGTAGACTGAATATAAGAATGCAATTAGCAGACTGACTTTAAATTATTACAGCACATATGACATAGTGGTATAGTCTATGTTTTGCAGTAATCATAGGGGTTAATAATTCTGGCTTCAAAATCTAAGTACTTTGACTCAAAAGATGAATATCTTCCTCATCATTTCACTGAAGACATTTTGTTACTTAAGCAACATCTGTCTGTTATGAAATGTAATTACTCAGTGAAATTATAAGTAATTGATCACATAATGAAAGGTAATACATTGCTAAGACATGGCTCACATTGCCATCACAAATAAAGATCAAACAGCAGAATGTCTTTAGTAAGAAATAACTGATCGTCTGCAGTAAAATGGCATGCTGGAAAACAGGAGTTGTAGGTGAAGAGCAAAGTACTCAATAAAAATGGATGAGTAGTAAAATCCTTCGCAGATGGTGTGATTAGTCAAATTAATAAAGTTATGATGGGGAAGACAGATGATGCAAATATAATGACCTTAGAAAACATGTCTGTCTAATATGATTCTGAGAGAAAGAACAAAACTAGATGGCTATATTTCCATCAGAGAAGAAAACTTTTGCAAGAAATTGAGCATTGCCTTTTCTGTTAATCCGTAGACCCAAAGATTATGTCTTGCTTGAGAAACTGTATTTATAAATTTTATTTTTATTTGCATCAGCCCAACCATTTCCAAAAATAACCATCACTTATCCGTCTTGTTACTTTGCAATGACTGCTAAACATGACAATATCCAGTGATTTTCAACACTTAATTTTTGAATAGCAAAATTTAATTCAGTTCATTCAAAAATTCATTGTCCTTTTTCAGTGATTTAGATGCAGGTAGTATGCAAAATCCCCCACATGCATATACAAACACACACACAAGTATGCAAACCTAAGCATAAACTGCAAAAATATAATAAAACATGATTAAATCATTCTAAGCTACAGGATGTCTAACACAGGCTTTCCCCTTTTTCTTATGAATTAATTTGATCCTGGTAGATGTCAAATGTCTACTTTACAAAGATAACCACAAGCAGTGCCAATATTTTGTCATGTAGTCATTAAGATAGTCATTACAAAAACACAAAGTTGTTTGTGGCAACTTCTATGTATCTGTGTCATAGAACTGAAAGTATTCTTGTCTTTATGAAGCACTTTCATGCAATATTGTTTGTATTATGGGGTACTATTGCATGCAGTTCCAGTGATGAGAGCTCATTTAGCACTTACATATCAGCTGTTTGAATAGAATGGGAGGCTGAGTGCCCTCTGGCTACATCTGCTGCCCATTCTTTATCTCTCTTTTCCCAGGATAAAATAGTTTGTATGTCTGGCAGCCCATCAGCTGTAGTCTGGGACTGTTATACAATAGAAAGATTTTACAAGCTAACATAACAGTTTCCCAGTGGTTTCTGGAATGGAGGCATACTAACGCATCTACAGTGGCATCGTTGCTTCTAAGTTAGGCCATTCAAAGTCCTCAGGAAGTTCAAGCAGGCAGACTCTAAGCTCAAGCAAAATGCTTATTCAACAAACAGATGCAGCTCAGGAGACCACTGTGACATATATTATATAAAACTTTTAATAATGCAACAGCAAACCTTCAAGCTTTTGCACAAAAGCTTCATCAGGCTTCTAAAAACAGAGGCATAAATCACAATCAATGGCATTACATAGTAAAAGATCTCTATCTCATGAGTCATAAAATCCTGTCAAAATGGCATTCACATTCTCTCAAAGAGTGCATTTTTAAAACAAGTTTTATGCTACAATGATTTAATACAAGTGGCTGATTAGCTCTAAAGATATTTTTCCACCTGTATTCAACATTTTCAGTTCTTCTCCGTAAATCCACCCCTTTTATTACTATAAAGTACTTGTAGTACAGCAAATTTAAAATGATGCCTCTCCCTCACTTCTTCCACATGTTTAAAAAAAGGATCTGTAGTTATTTGTCATTTTATATCTGAAACATGCCCCCCCCCGTATGTTATTTTAACTTCCAATTCATATTACCAACATAGAAACAATAAAATAATGTGAATATAAAAATATAAATCACATTCTTAGAACAATTTGCTTAAACTTTTAGATGGAAATTCTTTCCATCACTGGGTGTAGAAATATGTTATTCCTATAGATATAATTACAAAAGTGATACTTTTGACAAGGTACTGTTCCCTTTTTTCCACTCTTACATTGTGTCTCAATTTTATTATTATTTTTATAACATATCTTTGTATTTTTATTTTTTTTTCCTTTACTATATGTAAATCTAGGAAGTTCTTAAACATTAGTTTTGGACCTTCTTTGCTCATTAGGATATATTAATTTCTCCTAGTTATATTTTGTACAGCTCGAGGGTGTTTATCTTAATGTAGAATAAACCTGGCATTATTGCTATTACTTTCTTTCTAGACCCATTTCTAGTTTCATAATATTCAGTGGAAAACATATTTTGCTATCCCCTTTTCATTGAAGTATAACCAACTACATTCTTAATTTACTTTAATTTATTGGTATTACAACCTCTTCTCATAAAATCAGAACCCAGTCCTTAGTCTAACTTAGCAATGTGCTAATATATAGAAAATATATGTCAGTGAGAGGGACCTGGATAACGTTTTGCAATTACTCCTTACCCTTAACTTTTAGACAATCCTCTTTTAAAGTTTTTCTGTTTGACTAACTTCCAGCACATTATTTAAATCTGTTTGAGCATGACTTTCATTTAAAACATTAAATTAAGTGCCTCTAGCAAATTGCACAAAACTGTAGTTTATTTGTAGATTTATTGCTCAGACTTTTTTTCCTTGCAATCATAACTTTTCTTCAGCATGAAACCATTTAATTTGCTGTTTTACTCTTCAAGTATATGTGTTTGTGAAAAGCAGGTTTATTATTTATTTATTTGTTGCATTGATTTGTAGCTTTAATTTTTGTACATTTTGTATATGTGTGACAGAATCTGGGACTCAGATACATGCAAACTGTGGTAAGCCTCCTGTTGGTATAGCTCATAGAGATATGTCACAGGGAGGAAATTATTAGTTAATTGATTAGCACCTATGAGGTGTGGAATACTGCACATCTTACAGCCTACACACATCCTTGCATTCCAGAGCATTTTCTGAAAAATCAACTTAAAAAGCACAATATAATCAAGGCTTTTCTGTTACAGGACATCCCAGATTAACAAACTCAGTGTCATTTTATTAATAAAGCTATGCCCTTTCTAATACTGCCTATTATAAACTGATAAGTCACTTAGTTAAAAAGTCAGACACATGAAAAGTCTGGAGATCAGAAGGAGCTATGGGTGTTAACTGGAAGTACACAAAAAGGTGCTATAGGCTTGAATGAATTAACTAGGAGGAAATTCATGACCTATACCACTGCTGTTATAAAAACTACCTGTAGAAATGGACAGGTACTGTGTAGAAAGAGAAATAGTCTTGCAATTGCAGAAATGACTGGCATGACAGTTCTAGGACAAGCACACACCTAGACAGTGAAAACTCTAGTTTGGCTAGGTTTTTCTTGTAGTTTTTTGCTAACTGGTTTGTCTGTGTGACCTTTTTACTCTTTAATCTGGATGTTAGTTGAGATATTGGTTACGAACCTCAGCTGGGTTTAAAGAACCAGTGTTTCTAAAGTATAGGCAAACAGTCCACTCATGCTGTGCTGGTGATATCATAAGAAGGCCAAAATATGCATGTCCACAGCTACTGAGGTTTGGCTTTATTGGCCTGAATGCATATAAAAATAAACCCACATAAACCAGTGATATAAGTTATATGTGTGCCATATGTGGGAGTTGTGGGCACTACCCAGGTGGCCTGCAGAAACATTGTATATTATGCCCTGTGAATTCCAGATGACTCGACACTTTATAGAGTAGAACCCCATAGGGTAGACATGCCTTCTTTCTTTCTCCCCAGGTGAGGTCTTTATTGCAATGTGGCTGCAGTCTATGACCCCAGTACCTTAGGAAATTGGGCAATGTTGGCGCTTTCATGATATCAAGGAATGGAACTAGCAGAGTACCCTTGAGGCATGTTTTCTCAAAAATCAGAAACATCTTGGTATCACAGGGACAGGTACACTATTCTTCCCACTGGCTTACATATATGGGTGACACATCTTGACCAGCTCCTGCTTGGTACCTTTACCCAAACTGTAGCAGTCCATATTTTCAGTGTTATGGGGGTATGATATATTAAGCCTGGATAAATGACATGCTGCTGCCAAGGGTGATGATGTGCAAGAATGTGACAAATGCCAGTGTGTCCATCCTCTTGCATACACTGATTTACTAGTGTGATGGCTACCCCATACATGATTTTGCAGACCATCTCCTGTAGCTCAAGAATTTTACTGTTTATTGTGGTCATTAACTCTGGAGCTTGCATCTCTTGGTATGGTGCCCTCATTTTAATAATGTTGCTCATTATGAGGTCATTAGGCTGCCTTTTGCATATTGTGTAGGGTGTAGAATTTCTCATGTTTCCATATTCGGTATCAGTGAGTCTTTGACTTGCCCCAAAACTTGCACATGGAATATTTTGAAAGAGAGAGTGTGTGTGTGTGTGTGTGTGTGTGTGTGTGTGTGTGTGTGTGTGTGTGTGTGTGTGTGTGTGTGTGTGTGTGTGTGTGTGTGTGTGCATGTTTGTGTGAGTGTGTGCATGTGTGTGTGCAAGAGTGCATGCATTTATGCATGCACATGTGATATGTGTGTGTGTGTGTGTGTGTGTGTGTGTGTGTGTGTGTGTGTGTGTGTGTGTGTGTGTGTGTGTGTGTGTGTGTTCATTTGTAAAAGCTGGAGTGACTGGGTTTCAGCACAGTAACTGAGCCTCTTGTCATTTTTGAGGCATACAGCCATGAAAGATCAAACTATATTTGATCTCCTCATTTCTTGAAAGAAGTAATTGTTCCACAAATATTTGGTTAAAGGAAGTAAGCTTTCATCAGAGGATAAATAAGACTTATTGGCATTATAGATTCATATCCCAACATATCCCTTAGCTCTGGAAAAAACTTCCACTACCTGTCAATGTGAGTAGCACCCTTGCCAACTTCAAGGTAAACCTAGACAATTGGATGGGCAGTCTCATATCCCCATGCCCACCCCAGTCTATCTTGTCTTGCCACCCCTTAAGTCTAGAGGAAACATTTGATTATATAGCCACGGTGGTGCAGTGATAGCATTGTCACCTCACAGCAAGAGGTTTTCCCGTTCAATTCTCGGCTGGAGCACCTTCTCTGTGGAGTTTGCATGTCCTCCCCGTGATCGAGTCATGTTCAAAAGACATGCATGAATGAGTGTGCCTTCGTTGAAGGTTGGGCATAGGGCTGGCACCTCTGCACTGTAAAAATCGACTGCCAATAATTAGCAGACCGGAGTTCCACTGTGGCAACCTCTAACCGGGAAAGGCCAAAAAGAAGAACAAAGAAGAACAACATATTTTTTGGCTAGGCTTGTAATTTTCTGGTCCAATGTACTTATAATTTCAGTAATTATGTCTATTCCCATTAGCCTCTGCTGTCCCCTTCTTTCCTCTAATGAATACTGTCTTTTGTATTATGCGGCCAAAGTTCTAGAGTTTTAGTTTTACTATCAAGCCTTCAGTGAACTGTCTGGGTTTATTTCCTTAGGTACTGATGGATTTCTTCTTGCAGTGCATGGATTTCTCAAAAATGTAATCAGTAAAGGAGAAGGTAATATTTTATTGGAATTCCCTTGCTTTCACTCTTATTATTTGATTTTGGTGCTTCTGTCCTGTCTTAAACCAGCTTTTATGTCTGCTAATTTGAGTCTCCATATTGTTGGATTCTATCTTGCAACAACACCAAGTTCAAATTTATTTAGGTGTTTTTTTTTTAACAAAGCACTGTACAGAATAAAAAGGAAAACAGTAAAAAGACATAGAACACAAAAAAAAAAAAAAAAAAAAAAAACATCGGTGCATTATTATTATTATACACAACACATACAACATCTTCAGCATTACTTTGCTATCTGTAACAAGTGCAATTGTTCAACAACGCTGGTGATCTTTAGCAGTTACTATTTTTGGAATTGGGATATAATTTGAGATTTTCCAATACAATGTTTTCTGTCCTTTTTTGCAAATATGCTGGCAAATTCCAAGCAGCAGTTACAATGTACATTACCTTTATACTAAAGCACAGTTACACACACACTTACATTAGACATGAATACTATCATTTTAAGTGGAGGGCTAGGGAGAAAAGCTCTACATATTACATGAAAATAAAACAGCAGAGCATAGCACATATTATCATTTGATATGGATTGTCATTTATGCAACCACAATATGCAATAACAGAGTTGTAAAAGTTGTGATTTATACAAATAAAATAAAATAGACTTTTAAAGTAACCTAAGAAATAGTAAGCATATCTAGTGAGAAAACTAAGCTTAATTTGTTTAAATTACAACAGGTGAAGAGAGAGATGTAAACGAGGATGAGATAAGTAGGGAAATACCTGACTTTAAAAAGATAACAGTGAGAGAGGCAATGGTTAGTTGAGAAAATGATTATTAGTACGTTAACAGTGAGAAAACTAAGCTTAATTTGTTTAAATTACAACAGGTGAAGAGAGAGATGTAAACGAGGATGAGATAAGTAGGGAAATACCTGACTTTAAAAAGATAACAGTGAGAGAGGCAATGGTTAGTTGAGAAAATGATTATTAGTATGTTAACATAGTGTGAGAGATGAAAATTCAAACAGAACATTGGTTAGTAAAGAAAGGAATATATGTATAGAAGAGAAGTGAAAGTATGTGCATAAAGTATGTAGAGAAAGAGAGATTCATAGCTTGAAGTATTTGGAGGACAGACAATAAGTCAGAAAAATTATTATAGCTGGAGGAAGTGAAATAAGAGGATGTTGATAAATTGAGCGATGAGAGGTAAAACTGCGGTTAGAAAATGAAGGTGGGATGAAAGAGAAAATTGGATTATAGGATGAGACAAACATAATGTGGAGCCTCAGGAGTTAGGAATATTTTTAAAGACATTTTGAACATGTGGAGTTTGAGTGATGAGCTGATTGTTATAAGGGGCAAGTTAAAACTTTTTGCTACAGGAACTATCCTGCAGATTTTGTTTTTCTTTCTTGTGTATGATAAGGAGTTTTGCTTGTAACATTGGCTTTCACTAATCCTAAAAAGCAAATCAAGGACAGGATCACAAACTCATGGATATCTTTTATAGTGGAGAACATACAACAAAAATGTTTCTGTCATGCACACACACACTTTCAGTGATACTGCATTATATAACTTTTTGTCTTGTGATGCATGTGACAAGATATACTGTAAGTAGTGTTAATCCTAAAAGTTACTCTGCACAGCTCTTGTTCTTAGGGAACATTTTCACAATGATTTTGCCCAGTTCATGCAGGTCCCTGGATATTTGTCTTTGGAACACACTCTCAAGCAAGAGGAATGGAATGTGATCTGTTCCATAGGTAGTGGCTGTCACATATTTCAAGAGGACACTACTCGCTATCACTTTCCAGTGAGCGCCTTCATTTGGTTTTCATGCCTGCACCATACCTTTCTCCTATGACACACCTTTTAGTAATTACAACACAAACTGCAGGTGTAATATCACAATCTAAAATGATTCCCAAAGGCTCCACAGTCACTGGGCTACATGACCAACCTCCCCCATCCTAGCAAGGAGCAGTAGGACATTCATCGGGATCTAAGCAAAGACACAATATCCTCATTTAAAGGACAGTTACCTGGAAGAAGTTGGAACTTAAAGTTGTAGGGATGGAAGGTCAATTCAAGACAGATTTCAGTTGCAATTTTTCTTATGGTAAGGCCACTGCAGAAGGGAATGGCTAGTAATAAATATGAACTTTCTACTTAACAAATTGCACTTTAAGATTATGAGGGCCCATTTTTTTACAAGGGATTCTCTCTTTCTATATGTAAATAATATTCTGTAGCATTGGTGAGTTTTCCACTGCTGTAACAGATAGCATCCTCATCCACATCAGTTTTCTGAGATAGTCTACTGCTGTCGGAAGCATCTGTGTGCATTAAGAATCACTTGAAAGCCTGGAACATTTAATTTTTCCTCTGAACACTGCATATCTTTAAGTTGCCTGAAGATTTCTTCTGTTTCAGCTGTCCACTTACCATTCAAAAGATCCATGCCCTTTGTAGGATCAGTCAGAATGCAAACAATGGTGGCAAAATTAGGAATTACTTCATGACAAAAGGCAGCCAGATGTAAAAAAAGCCTAACTTGTTTCTTAGTGCATGGCACATGGCAGTGTTGCACTTCTTCAATTTTCTCAGTCAATTGTTTCACTATTTGTCAGCCTACTACAAGTTAATCTACATTCATATTTAGCTTTAAAGGACTTTACAAGATGTCTTATTTGTTTGTTCAAGCTGAAAAATGTGTGCTTCCAATTCTGAGATCGTTCCTTCTTGCTCTTAGACAGCAATTTCTTCCTCTTATTATATAACCTGTTTATGGTGGATGTCTACCAGGCAGGCTTGTTTTTTTCTTGAGGATCTTGTTTTGGTCCTATCAGGAATGGCTGAATCAGTACAATTGTATACATGTTAATACATTGCATTGGTGTATATCCCAATATAGATGTCCTTGCCGGCAGTGGGGACAGGAGCTTTGAAGTTATTAATGCCTTCTTGTAAGAGGCCGTTGTTGGCTTTGCAGAAGTTTTTATAGCCTAATTTCTCTTGAGGGCGGGGGGGGGGGGGGTCTGATGCTATTGTAACTTTGAAAGAGACTAATTTATAATCAGACTTCACCATTTGTGAACACATAACTTCAAACTTGTGGTGGTGCACAGTTCTACCATGTTGGTGTGTGCCAAGTCTAGAAAGCTTGGGCCTCTTCTGGGGCTGCCAGCTATCTGCTTCAAGGCATTTTAGTTAACAAAATCCAGCATTTGTACACATATAATTTACCCGATCTATGGATGGGTAGTTAAAGTCACCCATAACCAGGGTGTTTGGCTGTATTTTGAGCAACTCAAGTAGCTCTAAGTAGGCAGTATGGATATCTTGGTTCATGGAGGGTGATCTACAGCTGGAGCAAACTTGAAGAAGAGTCTTTCCTATAGTTATTTGCACATGGAGTAATTCTAGGGAATCATCCTGTTTAACCAATCTGGAGGTGTATTTATTTTTGATTAATACTGATACTCCTCCTTCCTTAGTTTTCATGTGTTCATTTTGTAGTCTGAATGTGTGGAGAGCATTATATCCCAGTATGGCCGGGGTGCTTTCCATGGTCTTGAACCAGGTCTCTGTGACTGCCCAGTTGTCTGCATATTCCAAGGTGAGGTGTGCTTCCAGTGAGTGCAGTTTCAGATTTTGACTCCTAGAGATTAGCAGCATAACCATGAGGTTGTTTTTTGAAGACATTTTTACATTGGGAATTTTGTTTTTGTGACATTGCCTTAAAGAGGCACTATGGGGTAGACAAGAACCATAGCTAGTAGCCAAAAGCCAGAGGTGACAGGTGGAGACCATCTCTGGCAAAACATCATGGCTTATCAACCATATCATCCCAGGCTGACAGGTACTGGATCCCCTTAGAATGACACAAGAAAATAAGCCAATATTTGAAGTCAGTCAGGCTTCTAGTGAGAACCTTTGCATATGTAGGTTTAGGTGTTGTACTTGTGGATGATGCAGGAGGAGAAGTGTGTGAGCTTACAACCTGCTTAGTATTTGATATACTGATTTGTGAGCAAGAGAGCCTAGATTCTGGGGTCTTAATATAGATGCATCTCTCACATATTGAAGTTGTGTGAATTAGGAGAAGTGGGTTGTCAGTGTACATGAGGCAATTGCTACATTGCCTTAGGTTGCCCATGTCAATAATGTTGGCTAGAGAAATGGTGGTCAATTGTCCATTTGTGATGCTAGGTGAAGTACTGCAGTCAGTAACAGAGAGGGGACTAGAAGGACCAGGTATGGCTAAGGGAAGGGAAAAAGTTCTATACTGAGAGGGGCTTAATAGGTAGGACTTGGAGGAACCTCAGAGGAGTTCAAGCAGTTGACTAAGGGAAAATTATCTATCTGAGAGTTTGTATCTATAACCACTAATGGTATCCTCTACTACGCAGTAATGCGCAGTTATGCTGGTGGTGCACACCACGGAACTCAAGCAAATGTGGGCAACATGTAGCAATGAAATTAAACTGATTTCAAAACTGCAACCAATAGTAGTGTTGTCCTACTCAGGCCTCTCCCCAACTGTACCTCTAGTTTGTTCCTAAGCAAAACTCCCTCTTCTTTCTTTTATGCAGTCTTTTCTCATATACTACAATCAGATTAACATTTATCTTGCATCTCTTCTTCTACATCTCTCAGTCTCTACATTATCTGTCTATACTGCTTATACCTCTCTACCCTCAATCTCTATACATCCATACAAAAATAAATCAGTATTTTTTTTCTTACTGCCATTCCTTACCATACCTATTCTACACTGTTAAACTCTTTACCAAATAAATACAGCCCCATTCATATCAATATTCCCCTATACCTACCTATCAATCCTATTATCAATAACTATACATACCTATAAATCCTATCATCTTAAATTACTTTACTCCACCCATTAATCTCCACTACCTTTAATTGCATCCCACAACACTTGTCTTACTACACACTATCACCTATCAGTGCAGCTTTCTAAATCTCAACTTTGCCACAACTTCATCTTCTATCATTATCATTTCTCACTATACTCACACTCTAAACCAGATGTCACAAGTCTCTCTCCTACTGTTAATTACCTATACCTACAACACAATATTTAAACCAGAATACCACAGCACCTTTCTCTAATATCTTCTTCAGCCTACTCAACATTAATTTCATTAGCACCTTGAAATACAAACAAGCAGCCATTATCCATAACCATGTCTAAACTCTAGCCAAATATAAGTAGGTCTTAAATAGCTACATTGCTAACTGGGCAAAAAAAACTGGGATATTCGCACGGTGATACAGCGGTAGCATTGTTGCCTCACAGCAAGAGGTTTTCCTGTTAGATTCATGGCTGTAGTGCCTTCTGTGTGGAGTTTGCATGTCCTCCCCACAGTCGAGTGGCCTACAAAAGACATGCGTGAATGGGCATGCCTTCGCTGAAGGTTGGGCATCAGGCTGGCAACTCGGCACCATAAAAAAATCTACTGCCAATCATTAGCCGACCAGAGTTCCACTGTAGCGACCCCTAACTGGGAAAAGCCAAAAAAGACAAACAACAACATCCCATGTACCACTCATTTAACCCAAGTCCCCACAGATCTAGCCACCACACAATCTGAAACAGCAACAGATTAACTCTACATTGATCTAGGACTTAAAACATAACATAATAACCTAATAGGTGCCTGTAACAAAACCACACAAGCCCATGCCTGTATAGCTTATAACACCCTTGATCTCTTCATAGCCATAGTAACCTGGTTAAAGCTAATTACCAAATATACAGAAATATTTCCACCAGATTATAATACACTTAGACTAGATAGAACAAACAAAAACGCAGGTAGAATTACTGTTGTCTGCAGAAATATTTTTGATCTTACCACTTAATCATCTTACTCCTCCAAATGAATACTCACAAATCTCTAGTCATCATATGTCTACACATAACACCTGGTAACAACATTTCCATCTTGAAGAGATTCACTCCTTGATCTCAACAGACATAAGACTGGAAACCACCTTGCTAGGACTTGTTAACATAGACAGGCAAAAGATAGTCCTAGAACACCCACAAATTCATTTCAGCTATTCAGCTTCTCTCAATTGTTCAAGACTCCAACTAAAATTAATAATGCCACATTTAAAGAATCCATCCTAGACTAGGTTCTAACTTTAACCACAAACAATGTTGCCATGAGTGGCACCCAACCTGATAGGCTGAGTGACCACCAGCTACATAATCAGATACCCCAAACAGCCCCACAAAGTTCATTACTGTACTACAGTCAAAAACCTCAGTACATTTAATAAGGACACTTTTATTCTCTGTGTGCTCCAGATCAACTGCCCCCCACTTAAAACTCGTCCACTTGAAGAAGCAATGGACACATTTAATACAATATTTCTTTGACTTAGTAAGGAATATTTTACAATACTAAAATTAATACTGAAAACAGAACAGACATCTAGGAACAAAGTCCAGGCTATAAACCAAGTTACTCTTCCTGTCCTAACTTACAGTTTTTGGAGTGGCTGACCTCCCTAAAGGTGTTGGTTTGGTTGGACAGGAAAACAAGAAGGATGCTTCATGCTTATGAAATGATTTATAAAAATCATTGTATACCAAAACTATATATTCCTCATTCTGAAGGAGGTATGGGCCTCCTCAAAATTGATTACATGTATAGATCTGCAGTTGTAGGACTGCATACATATCTGTTGACCTCAAACAGCTTTAAAACATGAGGAGGCAGAAGCATGTCAGTGTCAAGTAAGAAAATAAATCAAATCAAAATTAGGTAAAAACCAGGCAGCAACTGAACTTGCAAAAAAAAAAGACTATAAGGTGAAGGATCAAATGACAAGGCAAGAAATGTGGAAAATGCATAAAAATAGTTGCAAGTACAGAAAACTCTTGGAACAACCTCATGTTTATCAGGATCAAACAGAATGATGGTTAAGGAGAAATAAATTTAAACCAAAAGATGGAAGGTTAATATTGCCGGCCCAAGACAGTGGACTATATACACATTGGTTTACAAACTCAATTGAACATGCTGGAGAAGCAGATAAATGTAAGTTTTGTAAACCAGAATTGGAAACAGTCACACATTTTGTTGCTGGGTGTGATATACTAATGGCAGAAGGACTGTCTATTGAAAGTCATAATAATGTGGCAAGACTGTTGCATTGGGGATTGTTCAAACATTATAATATTGAAGTAGATGAAAAACATTGGAAACATCAGCCACGAAGCATTATACAAAATGATGAAATTTATATCACATGGGATCACCCGCTACCAACAGTTCAAAAAATAGATGCAAAACAATCAGATATAGTAGTCCATGGAAAGAAGACAAAAGTAGCATTGATCATTGAAATTGCTACACCCAGTGACTACAGTGTCTTATGTACACCAAGATACAAACTCATAAAATATCAGGATTTGCAGGTAGAAATGAGAGCAATGTGAAAAAAGGATACCCAGACAGTTCCAATAGTAGTAGGAGCAACAGGTCTTATAAAAAGGAATTTACAGTTGTACTTAGATATGTTACCAATACATGTAACTCTGTATGTATTGCAAAAGGAGTCAATACTGGGCATATTGTGAGTGCTGCTAAGAGCACTTTTGGCTAACACCAAAGACTGAAACAATACTAATTTCATGAACTTTAATCATACTTTGACTTAGGAATGGGGTCCATTCCCATCATGGTTAGAAACCCTAAAGACTTGGATATCTTTTTTAGATGCCCCAAACAGCCCTGCAGGGTTCATTACTGTACCATGGTCAGAAACCTCAGTAAATTTAATAAGGGCACTTTTATTCCCAGTCTGATCCAAATCAACTCTGCCCCACTTAAATCTTCCACTTGATGAAGCAATAGACACATTTAATATAATATTTCCAAATATTCTGGCATAGCATGCATCATTAAGAACCAAAAGAATTAAAAATAAGCCAGCCTCTTGGTTAACTAAAAATCAAAGCAGCTCAATCAGCTTATAGATAAAGCCTGAAAGTTGTGGCTAGAAACCAAGTCTCAAACATCCTTGCAGAAATATAGGCAACTTAGGAACAATTGATAATCAAAGCTTATTATAGTAACACCCAAAAGTCATCATCAAACTATTCCAAAAACTTCTACAGATCAATACAGTCATTGCTTAGTACTGGAAAATTAACTCAGACTAGCTTATCCCCAACCAATAACTTCCCAAAACATTGCTTTGCAGTTTAACTCACATTTTATCAATTCCATAGCATCCCTCCTACAAAATAAAATCACTACAAATCCAGCCATCTTAGTCTAATCATTGAAGCCACTGCAACCTTTCACACTCATTCCAGTGCCAACATCTACAGTTAAAAAATACCTACTCACCCTCAAGAAAATAACTACTGTCCCTGACCAGTTTCTATATGAATACCTGAGACTCACTATAGATTGCCTTGCATATCATGTCTTTATTCTAATAAACTGCTTTATCTAAGAAAAAATATGTCTCCACCTTATGAAAAAAATGCTGTATAATATCCTTCTATAAAGGCGGCTCATCAATTGAGCTCACAAACTATAGACCAATCACCATTCTCACACCTTTATCTAAAATTTTGCATGTATGTATTCACTCTCAACTTACTACATGTATTACTTTTCATAACTTCCTCTCTCCTTTGCAGCATAGTTTCAGACCCAATCACAATATAACTACTGCCCTTCTAAGTTTCACAGATATAACAAATCACAACAGACATTCAGGTCTTCTAACCTCTGCCCTATTTTTGGATCTATCCAAGGCATTCGACACAGTAAATCATTAACGTTTTCTAACTAAAATGTCTTCATATAAGCTGTCTCCCTCCTCATTTGTCTGGTTTTTAGTTACCTCACTAATAGGTACCAAACAGTTAAATGGTGAAATGATCTCCCCTCTTTCCTTCCAATATCTGCTGGAGTCCCACAAGGCTAGATCCTTGCACTACTATTGTTTAACTTATTTATCAACAACTTAACACAGCAGCCAAAGAGGCTACCATAGTACAGTGCAGTACGCTCATGACTTCATTCTAATATATGCTGCTAGGACACTACTCATGCTCCAAAGGCTCACCTAGAAATCATTTTCCTTCACAGAAATTTGGCTCAACAAGTTAAAACTCCTCGTGAATCCAAAATAAATAAATAAATAAATAATAAAAGAAAGAAAAACTAAACTACTACTGTTCAGTCTTAACTCTGTCTCCTCCCAAAAAACTATATTTAAGTCATCAAATAAGAACAGCATAGAACTGGCATCCCATATCGAAGTACGAGATGTGATTATAGGTGACCACCTGAAATTTGATTTCCATCTTAAGCAAGCCATAAAGGAAATACACCAAAAGCTAGGCTGCCTCTGTAGAGTAAAATGCTACCATACTGACTTTGCTAGACAAAACATGGCCACATCTTTTCTATTCTCCACTCTATTATTTTCTTTTCCTATTCTAACCAATCTAAACTCCTCTCTTTCAACCAAACTGGAACAATGCTACATTAAAGTAGCCAAATTCACAATCAACCAATAATATGGATCATATAACTGCCTTTCTCTAAACAACTAAGGTGGTACCAACTAAATAATTCTCTATTGTACTAACAATTAATTGTAACATGCAAACTACTGCACAACCTTGAAAAATCCCCATCTCATTTGTCCATCACTCAACGTTACACTACTAAGAGACTTCTATTATCCACTGACAGGTCATTACTCCCCGTAACTAAACCTGACAAAAATGTAGAATACTCACTAAATTTACACTGTATTGCTAATAGGTGAAAAACCATCCCATTCCGCTTAAGCAGAGTCTGCAACTTTAATATCCTTAAATGCCAACTGAAGCAACACCGGATAGATAAATGGCTCTGCACCTGCACCATCCCTGGTTAATCCCATATTAATATAGCTATATGCAATTTGTGTCATACTTCTCCTCTGCATAAATCTTAATGTGCTATTATCACAACTATACCCTTCTATATCATCTCTTCTCCTTCATCTTCTTTGTGCCTTCTCCCCCTCCTTCCTTTCTTTGTTTTTTTTTTTATCTTATCTTTTCTTATCTTATCTTCCTATGTCTTTTACTTTGAACAAGTCTTTATAGTAATAAATATATTTACATAAAACCTTACAATCTATGCATACCGATGACATTGCACTGCAAATACTTCCCTATATTCTATAAAAGTATTCATATGCAATGCATGCAACTGTTATTCTTTCTTGAAACCATTTGTCAATGATTTAACTGATGTCAAGTATGTCTGACTAATAGAACTGTTGCTCATAATGGAACCGTCTGTAAATAATGAAACAATGCAAAATTATGTCCATGATGTGTGTCGCCTCACAGTTAGACATTGCCCATTCGATTCTCAGTTAGAGCGTCTTCTGTGTGGCGCCATGCGTGAATGGGCGTTCCTTTGTTGAAGGCTGTGCGTTAGGCCCAGCAAGCCAGCATGAAAACTCTACTTCTAATCATTAGCGGACCGGACCTCCGCTGTGGCGACCCCTAACCGGGAAAAGCCGAAAGACACAAAGACATGCGTGCATAATAGTTTTCTCCCCAAGCCTCCATAAACAAATGTCAATCAATAAATACATAAATAAATAAAACAATTTTCTCACTGGTCATGTTTTAAATGATGTATTTATTTAAACTTGTTTTGCAGGGCAACTCTGAAAACATGCCTTTATTCCAGAATACAAACTAATGTACTCATTTCTGAGACATTAAAAATATGACTTCTCTTTTGACTTTAGGGCATGCTGTGGTGGACTTAACTTGCTTTGCAAACATTCTTACTATGGACATGTTCGTTTTCTTCCAAGAATTCAGGACAGTTATGTGATAAGTCATTTTGGTTTCCCTTTTCCTCGGTAACTCACCCTATAATATACTTCACTTACTCTTTCTATATTTTCCAAAAGTCATTGCTACTTTGCAAGGAACCTGATTTTTTCAGTATTTACAATGCAAACTGACATTTCCATAGTAAGAATGTTTGCAAAGCAAGTTAAGTTCAGAAACAAAAAATCCATTTTACAAGACAAAAAACAATACTACTGTAATTTACAGACAGTAAATCAAAATAACCCTCAGAAGTTTTGGGCAGGTTTAAATAATGTACTACATCCTGGACAAACTTCAACCCCAATCCCTGCTGCTACTATTGATAAAACCCCCGAAGATGTTTTTGACAGTTTTACCAGATTCTTTACTGAGAAAATTCAAGGCCTAGCTAGCCAACTACCTCCTAGCTCCCCTAGTCCTGAAAGTGGCACCCCTAGAAACCTACTTGCATTCAGCTTCCAACCAGTCGCCCCTTCACTTATCCGTACCTTGATCAAAAAATTAAAACCCACTACACTTTCTGCTGATCAACTCCCTGCCGAGTACCTACAAAAATCAGCTGATGCTATTGCTTACCCCGTCTCAAATCTAATCAATCGAACCATAGTAGAAGCTAAAATTCCCACCATCTGGAAAATATCCTATGTAATCCCACTTCACAAAGGAGGCAGCTCTACTGAATTCTCCAATTATAGGCCAATAGCTATACTCTCTTCACTTGCAGAGATTATGGAAAAATGTTTTCATAGACAACTCATGCACCACCTAATCCAGAATCACCTTATGGCAGACACTCAGCATAGCTTCTGTCCTCATCACAGCACTACTTCAGCCCTCCTAGCCTTTACCAACACCATAAACCACAATCACGACAATAATTATATATCCTCAGTCCTCTTCTTGGATCTTTCCAAGGCATTCGATATGGTTGATCACCAACTTTTAATCCACACACTGCAAACATTCTGTCTAGATACTAGAGCCCTTCGATGGTTTCAATCCTACCTGAATGGTTGACAGCAGGCTGTCCTCTGGCAGAACAAACTCTCTAACCTTCTACCTAACACCCTTGGAGTACCACAAGGCTCTATACTAGGGTGCTTGCTGTTCTCCATCTTCATTAACGACCTTTATACTGTCATCCCAAAGGTCAGCTGTATCCAATATGCTGATGACTCTACTCTGATTTGCTCTGCCACATCTCCAGTAGAGTTATGGTCAGCTACCCAGACCACCTTTAATACAAACAAAAACTGGCTTTCTGAACGTTGTCTGATCCTAAATCCCAAAAAAACTAAAATGCTGTTATTTTCACCAACATGTAGGTCTACCGCTTTCACCTTTACCATAAATTCAAATGATGGCACAATAATCTTCCCTGACCCCTCTACAAAACTATTAGGTGTCATCATAGATAATAATCTAAAATTTGAGCTACATGTTAACCAAACTATCAAAACCATCAATAAAAAACAAGGGTCACTTTACAGAATAAAAGCCTTCCTAACTCCTCCTGCCATAGTTTGCTCTCACCTTCTTTCAACCCTTCTGTATGCATCCCCTCTACTCTCGAATTTAAACAAGACTGTCCTTAACAAACTCTTAATTTGCTACAACCACATTGCCAGGTTTGCCACTGGGCTGCCTTTTAGGACACATCATTGCATCAATCTAAATCAGCTTGGGTGGCTTGAACTACCCAGCCTAATCCAGTATAACCAACTGATTATGGCCTATAAAATCCTCTGTAATCCGGACAATACTCCTGCACTTAAAAATATTATCACCCCTATAACAATCCTAGACCGCTTCGATCCTCTAACAAACTACTAATTCAGACTAGCAAAATTAATAACACAGCCGGTGACTCTCTTTGAAAAGTCTGTAAGTAGATCCTGGAACTCTCTTCCAGCTGATATTACCTTACTTTCCACCTTAGATCAATTTAAAACTAGACTCAAACAACATTTGTCACTTAACTGGCTATGTCAGTGTATCAAGCCTGGCTAACTCTCTCTAGAATGTGTAAAAATCTGTTAACCAGTTTACTGTGTAATTTAATTTAATCCTGACTTACACTTGGGATTAACTCTAACCTGTGGAACTTGTTTAACTTACTTACTTATGTAATCTCTGTAAATAGTTTGTTTGTAATATGTAATGCTGGTATTATGTAATGCTGTATCTGCTTACCCTTGGAGCTTTTCTCCCTGGGCCTCCACTGAAAATGGACATGCATCTAGTCGGACTATTCCGGTCAACAAATGTAAAATAAATAAATAAAATAAAGTACTTTGGTCCTGATTTGAATTGTCCTAAGTCATTTTTATGCACTCTACTGTGTCTCTTGAGATCTTTCCTTATATTGTATCACTATAGGGATTTTTATTTTATCTGGCCCTATAGTACTGTAGATTCTCTTTCAAAATTGTAAAGGATTTTCCTCCTGCCATGTTTCATTTATGCCTAACAAATTTTAGGGATGTCTGCCAGTTGAAGATTGGGGGAACTTATTTTACTATTTTATTTTGCTTTATTTGTTGATTTTGCCTTTAAATTATTTTAAAGGTCCCCTGTTCTTGAAATTGCCTTGTCCACAAGTCTAGCCAATAATACACAGGATATGACAGTATTATATTTTAATTCCTCTTTTATGGGTGGGCAGTATCAGGAGGATGAGTCTTTGGGTTTTGGAGCCCTGAGTAATTTTACAGACTATCTCTGTCCATAAGTAACATGGGCAGTACCCCAGGTGTGTACTGTTACACTCTCAAGCAATAGTTTCAGGTGTTTTAATGTTAAGATGTTAGCAGTACCATATAGAGATGAAAATGCTTAGATAGTAAACTACATCTATAAAACTACTCTTATAACTCAAACCTGTAAGTTATTGTGGCTAACAAAATGCCATTGCATGGAGTCAAGCTTAGAGCATCTAGTTTGGACATTAAACAGTACTACTAGCAAATATTAGCACAATCTAACCTAGTATAATGCAAAACCACAGACACAAACCAAAGATATCTCTGTATAACTCAGCCCATAACCCACAGTAGCCCACCCATATACAGGTCAGGACAGCATGGATATGCAATTTCCAAATGTATCCATAGCCATCTTGGAAGATATGGGCATCCTGAGGCAATGGGACAACTGTCCCATATTCACAGAAACCATTTAATTCTTAAAGAAACAAACACAGTATGTGAGAGAAGCACATACACAGTTTCACTAGATGCAAAATCTCACACAGAAACAAGGTTGTCAAAAATAAACGCACTACGGGGAGGTGGAGCCTAGATGGCAGACTGAATGTAGTACCTTTTTAGAGCTCCATAAAATACTTTAAATAACAGGAAAATATTTATTTTTTTTTAGAAAAAAAGTTAATTAACGTTCTTTAACTTATTTACTACCAGTATACTAACTTTGGAATATATTCTTCAAAAATTTCTTGTCAAAAATATCTGGAGTTTAAAACTGGTTTTGGAAAATGAGTGGTTCAAAGAATTATCATGCAGAAACTACTCTGAGGAAAGAAATCCAGTTGATGTTATCTACCCTACAAGAGTTATCTTTGAAAATGGACAGTTTCAAGGACAACTTAGAAAATGTAAGAGAAAGTTGTCATAAACAAACTGAGACCTTCAAAGAACTACTGCAAAAATGCCAAACCAAAATATTAAACATTGAAGGGACTTTGTCTGATATAGATGGAAGGCTTAGAGAGGAGGAAATCCAGAGTGAATTTCTTCAGCAACAGAATAAGTGGTTTACCAACAAGATGGATGATTTGGAAAATAGAGAAAGGAGATCTAATGTAAGAATCTTTGGGCTACCTGAGAAGACTGAAGGTGATGATATTATTTCATTTCTTAAATCCTGGCTGCCTGACTTTCTAGATCTAAAAGAAGGACTCTCATATGGTATCGAAATAGCTCATAGAGCTATTGGGAAACCTATTCCTTCATCTTCTACATCCACACCCAGATCTATTATAGTAAAATTTCTCTTATCTTGACAAACAACTAGTTCTTAAATGTGCTTGGAGGAAAAGCCCTCTGAGGTATAATCAGAATCTAATCAGATTTGAGAATGACTGTTCCTCCAGAGTCCTAGAAATGAGGAAAAAAAGCATGGCCACTTGTGTAGTTACTCAAGCAAAACAAAATAAAAGCCCAATTTGCATATCCTGCAAAAATAAGTTTTTTTTTCAAATGAAATGAGGTAATTTAATGACAATGAGGAAGCAATTACTTTTATCAAAAACAATAACATAATGACAGTTCCAGAGGAGATGGATTGGCCTTCAACTACTTCACTGAAAAGACCCCCTGAGAAAAATACTTGGATTGATGTGAAAAAAAAAGCAAAGAACTGATACAAAAAGTACTACTTCGACTGTTTCTCTCAAAGATTCAACTAAAACTAAACGTCATTGTTAAAGGTAATATTGAATGTTTTGTTGATCTAATTTCTCAAGCTTTTTGCTAATTTCATTTCACTATAGTCATTGCTTCATATATATAATTTTGGTTTGTTTGCTACTTATATACAATAGTCTGAAAACAACAGTCTAACTGATACTTCTATTAAACACTACCTTGGGTTGGGAAACTAGAAAAGTGATGTTTAAGAAAATGCCTGACACACATCCTATACATTTGAAATCTAATAGTGAAAATACATAGGTTTCTGATTTCATTAAGTATATATTTTTTTTACAAATGGTATATGAGCTTTTAGCATATATTTATTATAATTTTGTAATGAAACAAGCCCTTTGGTTACATTTGATTGTTTCTAGTCTCTGTTGTATCATTATATAAAGTACAGTCTTGTTTTTTCAGTTAAACCACTTTTTTTTCTTTTAAAATAAATGTCTTTCTCATACTTGAGACTTGTAAACTGCCATTCCTGTTTACAACGCGAGCATGCAAATGTGCTTATCGCATTAACTTACATACTGCTCAGTTTGTTTGTTGTTCATTTACCTTTTATTACTTTCCCAGTGTTATAATCCACCACAAAGTATTGAACATTCTTAATAAAGCTAACCAATGTAGACTAATCTCATACATTTTGTACCTAACCAGGCAGCTGCGTACCATCCTTTTAGCAAGACATCAGCTTTTAATTCATCCCTAAAAATAGCTCCTTTATATGCCTGTGTATGCATAACGGTCTTCTAAATATATGCCTGTTATTTTTACCACTAGCATTTTCTGACATTACTCATGACACTCATGGCATGAGAAAATGGATTTGTTTTGTGGATGTACATAGAGAGAGTTGCTTTAGTCATTTGGTCAGTGATGTTGAACATGGGGTTGATGTGATCAATTACATATAGGAAATGTGAAGGTTAAACACCTTTGATACTGCTTAAACCATGTACCATTGCTCTTCTGATCTCTTTGGTCACCATGGTGTTTGTCATGACAGCACTTTGTCTTGGTGTTAATGATTTTCACTCATAAGAGGTTGTATTTTGTCAATACATGCTTCACGGAACATTTGTATTGTGTTCCTTTGTGTTTGTGAGGAGCTGTCCTTTCTTTCCTTAGGGAAAGATTGCTTTTAATGGAGGCAAGATTGAGCTGAGAATGCCGTTTGTTTTATGACTGTTGGAAGGGTATGTTGAGTGCATGGTTGAATGATGAGCCTTTGTCCCAAACTGTTGCGCACCTAATTGATGTTTGCTTGTATATTTGTGAACAGTCTTGGGAACTTGCCATGTGTTCACTGAAGAAGAGAAACTTTGGCTCTTTAAACAAGTGGAACAAGATAGGGCATCAGCTAATGGTTTAGATCTAAGTGTAAAGTATGTTTTAGTTTTGGTTTTCAAAGATATGACTGGTAGCTGTCACAACTGATGGGTTCTTATTGTAGAGTGCTCGTTTCTTTCTCTCTCACTCTGGTTGTCTCCCTTTCATGATACTAGTGTCTCGTTTAGGCTGTTGGTGTGTCTTTGGATGGAATGGGTACCTTTGAAGGGCATTAGCAGGGTTGTGACAATGTCTAATGATTGATTTCATATACCTACTTTCTTCTACTTGTGAACTTAATAAATGTTCTCATGCAAGTTAGCACTGTAATCTACACCCCTTTGCTGATGTCCTTATGGATGTCATTCCAACTTTTGAGGGAATCAGTATTCTGCCCTACATAATTTTCTATACGAGTTTGCAGGAAAACATTGTCAATTGCGTTATGGTACACACCCCTATACATTTCCTCAAAGCCTTTAAGAGACAGTAGATTTTTTGAAATCTCTAACATCTATGAACATAAAATGTTTTTTTAAAGTTATAAAGCAAGGAAATTCCAAGGTACATGAGTGTATTTAGTTTAAAATTATTTATCGATGCATATATATGCTGATCATCTTTCATAAATAATTCAGCCAGGGAATTTAGTTATGTAATTAAAATGAATATTGTATATACATTTGAAGCCATACAGGCATAGAGGGCAAAGCAGTAATATATAACAATAGCTCCTATATAATGCAGTGTTCTAAGTTTGACATGAATTACACAGGACTTGGTCAACAATTAAAATAAGAATGTGACCTTATGATGCTTATGTTTTATCATAGCTAGATTGTAATAAGGAATGTTTTGTAATGAATGGGAAACAATTTCATTCTCAAATGGGAAAGGATATGTAAGTTACTAGATGTTTTTTGAAATTATATGGTGTCATGTACCATGAGAAAACTTTTATCTGAAGTATGATATAATAACTAGGCATTATAGGTGTTGAGTTCATATCTGTGTTTGTTTTATGTAGGTTGCTTATTTTAGACAATACATTTAAAGTAGCAGGAATGTATAATTTATGGTATATGTACCCATTCAGGATACTGACTGTGTTGAAATGCCACTATTATTAGGAACTTGACAGAGTGAATATCCTAATTCCTTTTTAAAGGATGGTAACATTTCATAGACCACTTTACTGTCAATGCTCCATTCCTATGATGCAGTATTAAAATGTATTGATTTTTATGCTTAAACACTGTATGTCTGTGAATTAGAACCCTGTGGCTTGTGTTTATTTTAAGTTGAAATTTCTAATATTTTATCATTTACATTAATCTGTTCAGAGTTTATTCTAAATTAATGACAATCTAATTCTCTATTTGGAGCATTGTGTAATGTAATAAGTTGCATGCTTCTTTTACTTGCTAGATATCTCTGATTGCAATATTCTATCAGCAACTGTATACACCAGGGGGTTTCTTTATACACAGATCACTCTGCTCTCAGTTCTGAATCTATTTCACTTGAGTGAAAGTAGATATATTAGTAAATACATTGAATCACTGTTTATATGAGAGTGATGTTGTTTCCTATTATGCTAGTGGTTCTGAAGAAAGTAAAGAGTTGTGGGACAGCACTAGCACACTAATGATTTGGATATAGGTTCATAGGTTCATAGGTAGGTACTAGGCTATCTGCCCGAAGGCATTTATAAGCCTAGCCAGAATGTGTTGGCTTTTGCCGCCCCCTTAGATTAGTTCCCTGTGCCTCTGTCCCGCAGAGCCACTGAAGTGATCCCCGAGGTAAACTTTCTGTTCCCCATCCACTCGTCAAGATTTCTTTTGAAATGTGTTAGCGAGGAGCTCTGCCAAATGTAGATTGGGATCTTGTTCCAAAGCATGGGAAGTCTCTGGGACAAGAATTTATCCCTCCAGCATGTCCTATTTATTGTTGTGGTGAGGTTTAGATCCCTAGAGCTTGTGGCTCGCGTGCCACATAGTAGAATATATCATTCCCAAATATTCCTGTAAAAAGTAGAAGCCCAGGCTTATAGTTGTTACTACTGTTATACCCCACAACACAGCCTATAATGTATCCTATAACCCAGATACTAAGTGAAATAGTTAGTGTATAGGGATCTACTAATGTTGGAAGGATTCAGGATTATTGTAACACCTTTCATGATGTTCTACCTGTACTATACAAATATCTGTTCAATACGAAATTGTGTACCTGGTTTATCACTCACAACTGTCAACTATGATAAACTTTATAATCAGAATTACATATTAAGTGTTTTTTCACAATGAGCTTTTATTCATATGTGTTATTGTTTATGCTGAGGAATAATCTACCATACATTCTCCAGAGTAACATTTAATGGAGCCTCTAATCTTTCAATAGAGTTTGGTCTATTTTCAGTGATGAGGGTCAATCTGACTGAACCTTTTAGTTCTGCCAGATTGGGAATGATTTTCATTCCATGTTTGTTAAAAAGTTATTTTAAGTATCCGTACACGTCTGAGATCATCTACTATATACATGTTTTCTTATTTTTCTGGCCTCATTTCAGTTCTATTTTATATAACTCAAAATGAATCTATAATCTGTATATTAGATTTACTATATGTATGAAAGTTATACAGCAATTAAGTAACAAAATATCTTGTCACTATATCCAATTCAAATATTCTTCAATAGTTAATAACCAAGATGGATATAGTGTTGCTTTCTTTGAACGTTAATTGTTTAAATAACCCAAGGAAAAGATCCAACTTACTTAAATATTTAAAATTAAATAAAGCACAAGTGGTATTTTTGCAGGAAACTCACTTTAAAACTAATGATAACTTCATTTGGAATCCAAATGAATTCCTAAGGTTATCTAATTCAACTTATAGTAAAAAAACAGAGGGATATAATACAATGGAGGAAAAGTGTCACCAATCCTCAAGTTATCTATAACTATGAAGACAAAGACGGTCTTTTATTAATTGCAATAATAAGATTTAGTAATAGAATTTGGACTTTGGTGAATTTATATTGGCTCCCTGGTATGAGTGTAGGAACAGTTAAAAAGCATATAGATCTCATCAATAAAACTTCAAAGGGTAATTTAATTTTGGGAGGGGATTTTAACTGTACTTTAGATAGTTCGGAGACTACTAATAAAAGACCTTTCTGTATTACTTCTACAGGGAGAACTCTTAAAAATGGATAGATAATTTGCAATTATTAGACTCATTTAATCTTAAGAAAGATAATTCATTATTATTTTCTCATACTGATTATAGATTCAATACCCAAACGAGAAGTGATAAAATATTTGTATTCCAAGATTTAAAAATGAAAATATCATATTTTTCTATAATCCCTTGCCCTTTATCTTATCATAACACACTCATTCTTAAATTTCAAACGTACTTTAAGATATTGACCTTTACTAAAAGAATCTCAGCTTACATCACTAAATTAAAACAGTTTAAACCATGGCTGGACTCGGAAATACAATACTTCTTAGATATAAATTATACTAGTGACATAAACATAGTTATTTTATAGGATTCCCTAAAGGCATATCTTTATGACAAAATTATTACTTGGTGTAATAACAAAACAAAGGAATGGGAATCAGAATTAGTTAATATTCAAAACCAAATCATAGAAATTAACTCTAAGAATATGATAGATTCAGTTGCAAAAAAAAAAAAAAGAAATTGGGGAATTAAATAAAAAATACAATGATAGCTTAACTCACAAAACCAATTTGTCTTTTGAAAAATTAAAACTAAATTCCTTCTCTGTCTCACCCAAATATATGCATAATCTAGCAATGATATTAAAAAGACATTCCACTGAAAATAATATCACAAATATAATTCATGAGGGGAAAAATAATAAAAATGTCTCAGATATAAGTGACATCTTGGATGCCATTACATTTCATTTCACAAAACATTACAATAATAAGGATTCATGTCATAATAACTTAGTCTTAGGCTTGGACTCCTCAAATATAAACAAATTGCCAGAAAGCTTAATTCTAAATATTCAAAAACAAATTACTCTCAAAGAAATTAATGAAAAAATTAAAGAAAGTAAAAGCAACAAGGCTCCAGGCATTGATGGAATCATTATTGAAATTTGCAAATTATTTCCAACTTCTGCTATAACAATTATGCAAAAAGCACTAAATGAAACATATTCACAAGGCACAATTCCACCTTCATGGAGATATTCTTTGATCACTCCTATATTAAAGGAAAATAAAAATCTCAACTTATGCAGTTCTTATAGACCAATTTCTCTCCTTAATAATGACTATACAATTATTATGTCTATTTTGGTTAATAGAATTAAAAAAATCACTCATTCATGTCATAATTGATGACCAAACTGGTTTTATTCATAATAGACACACCAATGATAACATTCAAAGAATTTTAACCATTATAGACATCTTAAAAAGAGATAAACATGAGGCCCTAATAGTCACTTTAGACATTGAAAAAAGCCTTTGATTAACTAAATTGGGATTATCTTTTTAAAATACTTCAATTTTATGATTTCCCTATACAATTCATCATTTTAATAAAAAATATTTATAAAGACATTTGGCCTATGTGAAATTAGGCCCATTTACGTCAGAAGCTATTGAAATTACTAAGGGTACCAAACAGGATTGTCCTAGATCCCCAATGTTGTTTGCATTAGCAATTAAACTTTTTTCATCGGCAATTTGTTTTAACCCCAAAATTAAAGGCATTAACATATTTGACCAATTTAATTCTAAAATAATGCTCTTTGCAGATGATATACTACTCACCTTAGTTAACTCAGAAGAATCACTTCATGAATTAAATTTACTAGTTGAAAAATTCTATCATATCTCAGGCTTAAGAGTCAATAGTTCTAAATCAAATCATATATTGTTAAATAAAATAAACAACTCTAATATTAACATAAACCAAATAATTGGGAAACAGGTCACTTCACTAAAATATCTGGGGATTGTTTTATGCGAAAACATAGAATTGACTTTATCTACTAACTATAATAATATTGTGAATACCCTAAAATTACTAGTTGGGAAATGGAATAAATTGTATTTAACATCTGAAGACAGGTAGCAGTTAAAAGTAAATTACATTGCACTAGCTATCCCTATAATTCCCAGTAAAACGCTTTTAAAAGAACTAAATAAGATCCTTATAAATGTTCTCTGGTACCCAAAAAAGAAGAGAATAGCTTTTTTAAATCATATTAGACCTTGGGAAATTGGAAGAATTAACTTTCCTGATTTAGAATCTTATATTAAAGGTTCCATTTTCAAAACAGTAATAAATTGGTTTGATCCAAATTTCTCTTCTGCATGGAAAACTTTACATACTACTATATTCCTAAAAGAAAGTAATTTGACAAAAAACATACAATTAAATTAACAAACGGATAAACTCTGGCATATTGTCTGTTTTAATTTGCAATACAATTCTACTAAACCCACCAATCTAAACTATATAAATTATATTTACAATATTTTCAGGAGTTTTGTAAATAATAATATTTGTATTAAACTGTGGTTACAGTTATTAATTCCATTTAAAATTACAAAAAACTTTTTCAATAACATTCCTTCAGATACTCTTAATTCTTGGAAAGCAAAAAGTTTTACATGCTGGTTCCAGTATATGGAAAGCTTGACAGTCATGGATGTAAGGCAGTTAATTAATACATTTGATTTATCAAGTTCAGACTGGTTAGCTCTTAGTAGTCTTCTTCCCTATGTGCAAGATTTATGCAGAACAATAGATGGTTCTTCTTTTACTTCCATTCCTAAACTCATATATTTTTTACATGAAGTAATTTGCAGGGACTTTAATTGAACAAATTTAACCTCAAAACTACATAAAATTATTATAAATTACAAAGCCAGTCCTAATCAGAACTTCTGGAACTTTATCACTAAAGAATATCCATTACTGTTATCAAATGAGAATAAAACTAGTTTATTATATTCTATTAAATTAACCTCCAATATACAAATTTGGAATTTTTTTTCATGGAAGCTTTTGCATAGAGCTTTCTCTACACCCAACAAAATTGCTAGATTCAACAATTCTAATGGCATAACTTGTTGGAGACATTCCTCAAAATGTAATGCTGATTGGTCTCATATTATGTATGAATGCACTCATATTAAGAAATTCTGGGAAGATATTGGTGAATTTCTAAAAGCCAATTTTACAGATTCCTTTATTTTGTCAAAGTCACTAATTCTTCTGAATATAAATGAAACTGTGGTTACGAAAAACAAAGTCTTTTACCTTCTTTGGACTATAATGGCAGTTACTAAAAAATGCATCACAAGGAAATGGAAGATATCCTCCACACCAATCTTTAATGATTTTCTAATCCTATTGAAAGATGTAGCACTTCTGGAAATCAGAGTAAAGGAAAGGAGAATCTTTCCCAGGAAATGGATCAGTAATCCTTGGAAGAAAGTTGTCTCCCTTATTGAGACACTTACAACAGACTTAATTTTACCTTCTTAAGTGATGAAGAAGTAAAATTACTTTTTCTAATAGTCTGTACCTTTTGCTGTTTGCGTATATCAAATTGTTTTTCCTTTTTCCTTTTTCTTGTTTTTATTTCATATTTGGTTTGACGCCATTTGTACATTTGTAAATAGTTCTTATCATTTATTCTTGCTTGAAATGTAAAAGTTTATTATTATTTTACTTGAAAAATTAATAAAATTATTTGAACAAAAAATAAATAAATAAACACTACTTCCATCAAATTTAGTGTCCAGTGCACACACATATATCAAATTCTGCTGCGCTACGAAAAGGCAATCTTCCCAAAAATCAAAGACTTCTCAAGCTTGTAAAAGACAATGTCTTTCCTTGGCAATCTCTAAAGCACTCAAAAAAAGTAACACAAAACACCACACATATGCCTATACCCTGTGGAGCCTCACGAGCAAAACCCATAGTGTAAGCAAACACATTACTCAGGACGCTTGTCATAGAAGACTCCATTGTACAACACACAGATGTCTAACTCATCAGACTGAACAAAGAAGATAATGTTTATTTGCTTATCTGGAGCAAGGATTAGTCACTCACTGAAGTCACTGCAACACAGGTATCAGTATGATTCTATCATAGTCCACGTGGGTGTTAATGACCTGAGACGTATCACTCTGGATTATATGAAGACAGACATTACTGATCTATCTGAATATGTATCTCAGGCAGGTAAATACCTTGCATTGAACAGCATTCTACCTTCACCAAGAATGATAACACAATATGAACAAAAGATGATTGATTTTAATAATTGGATTAGTATCTGGCATATTTTCAGGGGGATTCAATATTTGCCAACATGGGAGAACAAGGCTATTTGCCAGCATGGGAGAACCACATTTCTTTGCAATAGATAGTTACACCTGTTCCTCTGCACTTCCAAATATTGGCTAAAACTATCCACCCCTTAGAGCTTTTTATGCAATGCCAAATTGACAAACCTACCAACATAGCAAATAAATCACAAAGAAACCTAAATGTATTGTACTGTTCAGCATATACTTCTCAGAAGTACAGGCAAACACAGGAGGACTATGGCTAACCAAGTTTGCTGATGGCTGCACACTGGGAGCCATAAATGACTCTCCGTCTGACATGGACATCCTCCAAAAAGGCCTTACTGAGATGTACACCTGGTGTCAAAGTCATGGCCTCAAGCTAAATGCCAAAAAATGCATAGTCATCCCATTTGGGAAAAACAAAACACCCACAAATTACCACATAGGTGGCAGCCCTCTTAATACAGAAGAGATAATAAGAGATCTGGGGACCCAAGTAGATAGTAATCTCTCCTTTGAAAATCATATTGCCAAAGTAGTTAGGAAATCCTTCTATGTGGCCCATCTAATTACTAAAGGGTTCACATCTAGAAATAAAGAGGTTATAGTGTCCCTCTACTTGTTACTCCTCAGACCCATCATAAAGTACAATGCCCCATTTGGGATGTACCTCACAAGACACTTCCAATAGCTGGAAAGACCACAAAAGTACCTCACCAAGAGGATTACTGGCCTTAAACATATGTCCTATGCAGCCCGACTGAAAAAACTCCGTCTGTACTCAGTGGCATATCACTTACTCAGAGGTGATCTCTGCCTGACTTACAAAACCATGTCCAACTCATAACTGATGGACATGCTCCACCTAAAGAAAGCCAAGTCACTGCAAGCCATGTGCTCTAGTGAGCTAAATCTTGCTACAACAATAAATAGAACATGTTGGAGGGATAGATTCCTGTCACAGAGACTCCCCATGCTTTGGAACAAAATTCCAAACTACATTAGGCAGAGCCCCTCACACTCTTCAAGAGAAACCTTGACAAGTGGATGGGTAACAGAAAATACACCCCTGGGATTACTTCATTGGCTCTGCTTGACAGAGGATCAGTTAATTAATCAATGGGGTGGTGAAAGCCGACACACTCTGGCTAGGCTTATAAATGCCCTCGGGCAGATAGCCTAGTACCTACCTATGAACCTATTTCTGCTCAATCCTAGGAGCCCAATAAAGAAGCTCTGCCTTACAAGATCTCCTCACTCAAGAGAATATAGACATCTGTGCCATTACTGAGACATGGTTTAAATCCACAGAAAGTAATCTGGCAGTGCAAAGCTTCAGTGCCTTTCACACATAAAGGCCACCAGCTGCATAGACTGGAACAAAAACTGGAGGAGTTTTGATCTGCATTATCATCAAGTATGCCTATAGGTTGGTTAAACAGTATGATGCTCTGGTGTTTACTCACATGCAAACACCATAGGTCACATACCATATCCTTGTAAGCTATAGGTCACACTCTGTGCATCAAGAATCCCATAGCTCATACCTAGACCTACTGGAAACACTCAACATTAAACCTCTATTCATGAGAGACTTTAGACTGACAAACATACACTGCCTCAAACTTACAGGCACAATGATTCCTGGACTTTATTAACACAAATACCTTTGACCAGTGTATACATCCACCAGAGGTGCATACATACTGGACATGGTACTCACCAATAGAGGAAAGCACTGCACACTACCCAGTGTTACATCTCGCTGGTGAGATTGGACCACATACCTGTCTCCTTTAAAAAAAAAATAAGTAACTCAGTCCAAATCTTAATAGGTTATATAACAAAAAGGGAAAAAGTTATGCATACAATCAGGAAGATTAACTCCCATAATAATAAGAGCTCTCTAATTAAATTAAACAGGAAACTAAAAGGACTAATTAAGTTAATCAAGGTAAATTATGAGAGCATGACAGCCTCATGGGCTAAAGACATCCATAAGACCTTCTACAGGTGTGTCCATAACCTCATAGGCAGCACACAGCAGTGTACCTAATTAGTGGATCAATGGCACCACCTTCACCAAGCAGAGCAACTTAGCGAATCTGCTGGTTGACAAATTTAGCTCAAACTTCATCCCCCCATGACTCCACATCCTGCCTCCCCCCATGAAATACTTACTAGGATAACCCTGCCACATATAAGCAGGTAGCCAGTGCAGGCAGTGCTCAATAAAGCCAAAAAAACAGCCTTAGTTGGCCCCAAAAATATCCGAGGATACCTCCTAATTATATTAAAACATGATCTATCAGGATCACTTGCGTCATTTTTCAACTATAGCCTCAAAACACTCTTCATATAGTGAGAATGGATAACTGCAATGGTTATATCACTTCACAGGGATGGACTATCAACCAACCCTGGAATCTACAGACACATTACACTGACTAGTCTAATATCCAGTGTCATGGAAAGAATTATCATGGAAATCAACAACAAAGACATAGGTCACCTGCAGACAGTGGAGCCAAACCAGCTTGTCTTTGTCAAAGGAAGGCCATGCCTATTAAATCCGATGGACTTCTTTGAGAAGATCATCAAGGTAAAAGAAGAGGGTAAATCAGAGGATACCATCTACCTGGTCCTGGCTAAGGTGTTTGATACAATACCCCATTTGGGTGTAGTTGACAAACTCACCAAACTGGGCATAAACCCCTGCATAACTCACTGGATTGTCAGCTGCCTCACAGACATGCACCAGCAAGCCAGGATTGGTGAGACTACCTCCACTCAGAGACCAGTCACCAATGAGGTACCTCAGGGCTCTGTGCTAGTATCACAACTATTTGGTATCTACTTCTTGAAGGTAAATACTAATGTCAAGGGCCTTTGGCTGACCAGATTCACAGGTGACTTCCAGTTGAGAGCTATAATAAATTCTCATCACAACAAAAAAATCTTACAAGAGGGTCTAATGCAAATAAATGGCTGATAAATTCTCAGTGCCAAGAAATGCATTATAGTACCTTTTGAGAAAACGGCTACCAAGCTAATTACTCCATAAGAAACCCTAAAGAGCTGACTTGGTGGATCGGGATCTGGGAACATATGTAGATAGCAACCTGGCCTTTGACCTACATGTGCCCAAGGCAGTAAGAGAATTATTCTGTCACCCAACTTATAAGTAAGGGAATGGCATCTAGGTCCAAGGAAGTCATGGTACCACTTTATTTGGCTCTTATCAGACCATTCATTGAGTAAAATTCCCCTTTCCTGACCAGACATATGCAACAGTTTGAATGCCCACAAAAGTTCCTTATCAGGAGAATATAAAGTATAAACACATTGTCATATACATATTGGCTTAGGGTCCTATCTTGATACTGAGTCTCCTACAGTTTACTGAGAAGCGATATATGCTTGCCATAAAAGGCATCCTAAGGTCCAGCCCTGATGGACATTTTTCACATCTGCAAAATGACCAGCATCAGAAGCAATAGATCCAAGGATTTAAATTTTGATTGCAACATAAATAGGACATGGTGGTGACTCAGATGTGTTTCTAGGAAGATCACCATGCTCTGGAATAGGCTCCCCATCTATGTGAAGCAGAGTTCATCTCTAACCCTATTTAAGTGTAGCCTTGAACAACAGATGAGAAATCAGAAATGTACTCTATGTCTGGCCCCCTTGTCTTTAATAGAAAGAGGCAGGCAGTTATTCTGTCCATGTTAACATACATCCCTACATCCTCTTCTTTCGGCTGCTACCGTCAGGGCTCGCCACAGCAGATCAACTGTTTCCATTTCTTCCTGTCCTCTGCATCTTGCTCTGTCACACCAACCACCTCTATGTCCTCTCTCACCACATCCATAAACCTTATCTTAGGCTTCCTCTTTTCCTGTTACCTGGCAGCTTCATCCTTAGCATCTTTTTCCCAATATACTCTGCATCCCTCCTCAGCACATGTCCAAACCAACGTAATCTTGCCTCTCTAGCTTTGTCTCCAAACCTTCCAACCTGGGCTGACCCTCTAATATACTTATTCCAAATCCTGTCTATCCTCATTACACCCAGTGCAAATCTTAACATCTTCAACTCTGCCACGTCAAGCTCTGACTTCTGCCTTTTTGTCAGTGCCACTGTCTCCAACCCATATAACATAGCTGGTCTCACTACCCAATTGTAGACCTTCCCTTTCACTCTTACTGGTACTCGTCTGTCACAAATCACTCCTGACACTCTTCTTCACCCACTCCATCCTGCCTGTACTCTCTTCTTCACCTCTCTTCCACACTCACCATTACTCTGAACTGTTGATCCCAAGTATTTAAACTCATCCACCTTCACCACCTCTACTCCCTGCATCCTCACCATTTCTCTATCCTCCCTCTCATTCACACACATATATTCTTAGTCCTGCTGACCTTCATTCCTCTTCTCTCTAGAGCATATCTCCACCTCTCCAGGGTCTCCTCTACCTGTTCCATACTCTCACTACAGATCACAATGTCATCTGCAAACATCATAGTCCACAGGGACTCCTGTCTGATCTCATCTGTCAAGATGTCCATCACCATTACAAATAAGAAAGAGCTCAGAGCTGAACCTTGATGTAATCCCACCTCCACCTTAAACGTATCCATCACTCCCACCGCAGACATCACAGCTGTCACACTACCCTCGTACATATCCTGTACCACTCTTACATACTTCTCTGATACTCCCGACTTCCTCATACAATACCACAACTCCTCTCTAGGCACCCTGTCATATGCTTTCTCTAAATCCACAAAGACACAATGCAACTCCTTCTGACATTCTCTGTACTTCTCCATCAACACTCTCAAAGTAAACATCGCATCTGTAGTGCTCTTTCCTGGCATGAAACCATACTGCTGATCACTAATCATCACCTCCCTTGGGAGGGTGGCCTAATGGTTAAGGTGTTTGCCTTGCAAGCACAAGGTGCAGGGTTTGAATCTGACAAGGGATAATTGGCTAGGCTTAAAATGGCTCGCAAGGGCAGTTAGCTTAGTACTAATCTATGAACCTAGCTTCCACTACTCTTTCCCATAACTTCATGCTGTGACTGATCAATTTAATCCCTCTGTAGTTACTACAGCTCTGCACATCACCCTTTTTCTTAAAAATCAGTTCCAAAACACTTTTTCTCCATTCCTCAGGCATCCTCTCACTTTCCAGGATTTCATTAAACAATCTAGTTAAAAACACCACTGCCATTTCACCTAACACCTCCATGTTTCCATAGGTATGTCTTCTGGACCAACAGCCTTTCCGTTCTTCATCCTCTTCATAGCTATCCTTATTTCCTCCTTGCTAATCCACTGCACTTCATGATTCACTACAAGCACATCATCCAACCTTCTCTCCCTCTCATTCTCTTCATTCATCAGCCCCTCAAAGTACTCTTTCCATCTGCTCAACACACTCTCCTCGCTTGTGAGTATGTTTCCCTCATTATCCTTTATCACCCTTAACCTGCTGCACATCTTTACTAGCTCGGTCTCTCTGTCTAGCCAATCGGTACAGGTCCTTTTCTCCCTCCTTAGTGTCCAACCTTTGATACAACTCGTCATACGCCTTATCCTTAGCCTTCACCACCTCTCTCTTTGCCATGCACCTCATCTCCTCATACTCCTGTCTACTTTCTTCATCTCTCTGACAATCCCACTTCTTCTTCACCAACCTCTTTCTCTGTATACTCTCCTGTACTTCCTCATTCCACCACCAGGTCTCCTTGTCATCCTTCCTATTTCCAGATGTCACACCAAGCACCTTTCTAGCCATCTCTCTTACTAGCTCTGCTGTAGTTACCCAGCTATTTGGTAACTCTTCACTGCCACCCAGTGCCTGTCTTAACTCTTCCCTGAACATCACCTCACAATTACCATTTTTCAATTTCCACCATTTGATCCTTGGTGCTGCCCTCACACTCATCCTCCTCTTCTTGATCACCAATGTCATCCTACAAACCACCATCCTATGCTGCCTAACTACACTTTCCCCTGCCACCACTTTACAGTCTCCAATCTCCTTCAGACTGGCCCTTCTGCATAAGATATAATCCACCTGCGTGCATCTTCCTCCACTCTTGTACGTCACCCTATGCTCCTCCATCTTGTTAACACACATCCCTACATAACTTTTAGAAACTTCATAACTAAGATGTATTCTCCTAATAATTTCCCATGATACATATGCACACAACTGAGCTAGGTTGTGTGGCTAGGCTTATAAAGGCCCTGATGTTCATTAGCCTAGTGAATACCTATGAACCTCTGGACCTAGGAAAGATATAGAAGGACCTTTTACTATTTTCTCACATCTAGTTCTATAGCCTTTCATTGCATGGACTTTAAAGTTTTAATAAAGTACTCAACTATCTCATCTGTCTGAGGATGGTGCACAGATATCCTTAGCTGCTTTACTTTATAGAAATGAAAAACTACATTTATTACTCTGGAAATAAATGGACAGTATTAGTTAAAAATACTTTCTTAGGAATTTCTACTCTAGAGAACCATGGTTCTACTTTTTTATAAACTTTGCATAAAGTCATTTTTTTGTGTACTGCCTCAATAATTTTAGTGCATAGTGAATGATTACCAGAATATGCTGTTGATCTTTATTCAGTTTTACAAGAGGACCTACAATGTGCATTGTTATTCCCTCAAATGAGACTTCCATGATACAAGAAGGTATAAAAAGGCTCTTGAACCTTGTGTCAGATGCTGTCCTTTGACAATCTTGGCAAGCCATGCAAAGTTTTTCTATGCATTTCGTAACACCAGGCCAGTAAAATATAGTTAAAATTCTAACTTTTGTCTTATGCATTCTAAAATGACCGCCCAAAATGTCTCTATTCCCAGCCTCATGACCAGTGATCTAAGAGGCATTAGAATTAATACCTGGCACGGCATCTGTTGTTTGTCTTTAGATACTTGGTTGCCCTGAAGAGATAGCCATTTATAATGTCATAATATGGGTATGAAGGGGGACTGTTTTTTCCCCACTTGTTTCCCCTTCTCTGGATATTTTCTTTCTAGCTCTTCTTTGCATATCATGTTCCCAGTGATATTTGTTTACATTTTTATGTCTTATCTGGAGGTCATTTGAGTCAGTACTTTCATCAGATTTTGATGTGAAATGGAGGCTGAAGCCTCTTTTCCTATAAATGCAGGTACCAGTTTCTTCCATTCATCTAATTCATCCTCTACAAAAGGTAACTCATGAAAATATTTTTTTTCTCAAAGTAACACTGGTAGTTTCACTTTTTTCTTCAACAATCATGTTTCTTTATTTCTTTATCAACAGTATTATAGGTGCATAGGATGATACTAGGTTATTAGCCCAGAGGCCCTTATAAGCCTAGCCAAGAATTTGGCCCATGTTCCCTCATAGTCAGCACCTGTCCCCCCTGTCCAGCAGGGACACAGGTGGGATCCCAGGGGTGTATTTTCTGTTTCCCACCCAGTCGTCCAGGTTCCTCTTAAAGATGGCTAGAGAGGTACTCTGCTTGACATGGAGATGGAGTCTATTCCACAGATAGGGGAGTCTTTGGAACACAAATCTATCCCACCAAGTTCTATTAATGTCACAGACCAGGTTAAGGCCTTGTGTGTGGGTTGTGTGAGTGGAGTTTAAATTACGGATAGGTAGCAACTCCTTCAAGGCTGGGTCTGAGATGGCCTTGTATGCCAGACACACGTCACCTCTAAGCAGTCTGTATGAGACTGAGTAGAGGGGCAAGGCTTTTAGCCTATCTGTATATGATAGGTGTTTGAGACCCTGAATTTTCCTGGTCAGGAATCTTTGTGGTATCTCCAGCTGCTGCATGTGCTTAGCAAGGTACATGCTGAAGGGGGCATTTCACTTGATAATAGGTCTGATAAGGGAAGACTACAGGTATGTCATGACCTCCTTGTTCCTGGATGAAATACACTTATTTTTGAGGTGGGCCATGTAGAAAGCCTTCCTTACAATGGAAGCAATGTGCTGGTCAGAAGTCAGGTTGCTATCAACCTGGGTGCCCAAGTCCCTCACAGCTGACTGCATGCTTAGTACATTGTTATTAATGTGATAATTAGTGAGGATGCCATTTTCCCCAAAGGGGAATTATTGTTCTGTAACATACTGACTCTTTCCTTTGGTGGCTGTGTGAAACTTAAGACTCTGTTTAGATTATCAAATCCCTTTTCTTCACTATGGGATTCATGAATTTTCCTCAGTTTCTCCATCTCTTTCTATTAGTGTGTTCTTAACTATAGACCATTCTGTGTCAGTTTCCACCCTGACTTATTTTATTAGTTTGAGAACTGGAGAATTGTTAGCTATGGGTCCTTCACTCTAAACCGACTTCCTTTATTACATTGACTAATGGCATCATTTAGTAAGACTGTTTCAGTAACAGATTTATCTAATGCTTCTTTACCTAGAATCAGATATTTGCTCATTTATTGTGTTCTAGTCCTATATTTTTTCTTTACTGGCTATATAATTTTGGCAGTGTGTCATGTTGAACTTTGCCTTGATAACTTGCATAAATCTTTGAACTGGGGATGTCTTTGTCAACTGTCTCATCATGTCTTATGTTAGGAACTAGAGCTACTAGATGTAACATTTCTTAGATGAGTTTGTATTTATTCCTGTATTATGGGTACTCCCTTTAGCCCTCATGTATACATGTCATTTCAATTTTCAGTTTTGAATAGTTTATGCTTATAAACACATTGGGAATCAATGATCTCTTTGTCCTACAACACTAGGAGTTATCTCCCCTTCACCTCAGTACCAAAACATTACAATTAACAGGTTTAGCAACAGTACTGTGTCAGGAAGCATTGCTTAGTCTTTTAATAGTTCAGAATTCAGCACTGTCTCATTCTAGAGGCTCACATTCCATAGACATGATTTGGTTTGATTTTGTTGGTTATCATTAATATATTTGTTTTACAAGTACAATGTTTATGTTAGGAAATTGTGCAGTAATTTGCTCTTTTCTCTTTTCTGTCATTTAAAACAAACAAACAAACTCAGACAGTAACATTTTTTCCATGTATGCAGGCGAAGAACCATACTAAAATAAAATGTTATTGTTTGCCCTTGGTGCATGCAAATCTGACTTAGAGTTTGGAACTTTAGCTAACAACAGATGTTCCACTGCAACAACTAGTTGTTCAGAAGAATTAGGACCACTCTGGGTAACCTATTGTTTTAAATTACTCGAGAGTACCCTTTTATATTTATGCTATGCAAATATTTCTAGAATTTAACTTACTTTATTTATATGAGGTTCTATCTATGCTATTTCAAAATATGCATTAAATCACATGTTTATGACCATTTCAGTCTGTCCATATTGAATGTCCAGGTCTGAAATTTGAGAGGCTGTGCCTCATATGAAGCTTCTATCTGTCTGGAATTGTATGCATCAGTATCCTCAAAATCCATGCATGGCTCTAGTGAGTTCCTGGTAAAATGCAAAGATTGTATATTCGAGCACTCATCATTTGAACAGTTTTCTCAAGATCCATATCTCTCCAGTGCCACATTGAATAAGAATTCATATAATATTCTACTTTGATTTTTTTCATTGTTCCACTGGATTTTTTTTTTTGTGGATACATTTGGAAACTGTGATGTGAGAATTTCACTTTGTGATAATACATGCAGGAACTTAAATAGAATATTACCTGCAAGTGACTGCTTCCTCCAAGATTAAAGTGTAGGTGCTCAGTTCAAGGAAATCTTTACATTGTATATAGATGTGGCAATGCTTTCATTGGCTTGCACACAGCCAGGGTCATCAATTGCTAGCCTCCCATTTAGGCCCTTGGCTACAGTTCTCACATCCCAAAACCTAATTTTCTACACCAAAGTAGTAAAACCATAGTACAGCATATTATCATTTCTTTATCTGCAAGCTCTTCCTGAGTCTAATTAGTGCTACATTGTTCCATTTAAAGAACTATGAAATTAAAGAAAATGTTGCAGTTAGGAATAAATTCCAGTCATTTACCTGAAACACGTGGAAACTACCTTATTGCAGCTCTGTTCTTTTTTTCTTTGCTGATTGTTTTTCTCTCAGTGCCATGCACGTGATTTGGCTCTACCTGCTACATTCTCCCTCACGATGCTTGGGCTCACTCCACTCACCTACCCTCCCCCAATTCCCACCCACCCCTATTTCAATTACATTTATTCTCACCTTATCACCACCCTTCGTTAGCTCCCATCTAATTACTGCCCTTTCCACATACTTACATTCAGATCTGTAACACCCACTAGTATATCCTACTACTAACAATTACACATAGCCTTCTTCTCCACCCTCCTTACTTAGTAAACATCTTTTATTAACTCCACATCTGCTAATCTATAAACTCCATCCCACTATAACTCACCATAACAAAATGCCACTTATATATAAATTGACACCTTTCAGCCACCTATTACCCTTAACCCTCCTACTAAAACTTACCCCACTACAAATTAATGTCTACCACACACTCACATCTACACCTCCACTCAAAGACTACCTCTCAGTACCTTCTCTGACATATCATCTAACCTATACACAGCACACAAGATTTTCTGCTTTACACTAAAAATCTCCCCCCTAAATGATAAAGTTAACATAAGCCATACCATCTACCTTTGCCATAACTTAGTAAGGAGCAAGAACCCACTACTGCCCTACTTAAATACTACAAACTTACCTTAAGTGGAGATATCCATCCCAATTCAGGTCTGCTTTCCTCATCTTCCAACTAACACAGCTCCTACAAATCCCTAAACATAACTACAATTAATCTGCAAAGCATTTGAAACAAAATTCCTGAATTCCATGCCTGGGTAACACATCAGAAGCCTGACATTATTGCCATTACAGAAACATGGCAAAAACCATACATCAAAAGCTCAGAATTCCTTCCCCCTAGCTTTCCATGCCTATGCTCAGATAAGCCCCATGAAAAGGTGGTGGTATGGCATTGATCTACCCCAACACCTTCAATATAGTCTTATATAACACATCCATATTGAGCTTCTCTACAGAAAAAATCTTGATAGCCTTCCTAAAAATTAATAAATCAAAAACCTCTGTATCATTGTTCTGTACATCCCCCTAGCAATAATATTCTCATACTAGAGGAAATCTTAGCTTGGACATCCAACAACATAAGTATGGAAACAATAATTCTTGGTGATGTTAATATTAATTGGTTAGATTTTTCACAGCAACACTCCTTTTCAAACATCAACCTATATAACTACAGCTAGTTAATAACTGATATTACCAGATCCAACAAAAACAACAGCTGTGGGTCAATCAAAGATTGGATCATGGTCTCTGACCCCAATAAAATCTTCCCCGCAGGAACTATCCCAAACAGTATCAGTGACCACTTAGCTGCCTTTATAATACATAAAATCACAACAGCATTAAAAATACATCACTACAGAAACATTAAAAAACTTATCTCATTTTTGCCCTACAACCTTTAACAATACTTTAAACAGAATTAACTGAGATCCCTTAAAAATACTTCCTCAAGACAAAGCATCAGAACATTTCAGCTCTACATTCCTTATCATCTTAAATAGCTTCATACTTCCCCAGCTAAATGTGTAAAATCCAGTCATACCCCCTGGATTACTAAAGCAACAAACAGAACATAGCCACCAGAGACAAAGCCTGGAAGCTTTGGCAAAAGTACAAAAAACCCTCTGACCTTATAACTTACAGACACATTCGCAACCAAGTAAACCGCATAGTTATTATGGATAAAAAAGAATTCTATCATACAACTAACACAAACAAAATCCAAAACACTTCTGGAGCTCGATCAACAGCCTACTATATCCAGGATCAAACAATAAACCCTGTCCAAATTCAGAAAAAAATCCTGTTGAAATATCTACACTCTAAAACACATATTTTATAAATGTCATAGCTAATCTCACCATCAACTTTCCTCAAAATCATCCTAACCCATCAGACCCTCCAACTACAAATACCTCCTCTCCCCACTCACATAACTTCTCTCTAGCACCTATCTCTACTGCCACAGTTTAAAAAACTACTTCAGAAACTAAAACTATGCACTAATGCCCCTAACAGCCTACCCCCAGAATTCCTTCAAAAAGCTACAAACTCCATTGCCACCCTGTCATTTTATTTCTCAGTAGCTCCATTCAAGAATTTTATGTTCCCACCATTTGGAAAAAAACATTTATCCTCCCACTGCACAAAGGGAGAAACAAGGCAGACATCTCCAACTTTTGACCCATTGCCATTCTGTCTCCTATCTCAAAGATCCTCAAAAAATATATTCACAGCCAGTTCCTTAACTATCTACATGACAATAACCTACTGTCAGTAACCCAGCATGGTTTTAAATGCAGACATAGCACCACAACAGCTCTTATATCCTTCTGTGACTCTGTCAATCAGAGTCAAGATGCCAGGAAACTTATCTTCTATCTATTTCTCAACCTTTCCAAAGCCTTTGATATTATCTCCCACCCTTTTTTTCTTGGAAAACTCTCCAACTTAGGAATCTCTTCCTCTACCGTACACTGGTTTTCAAACTAACTCACAGACAAGCAACAGGCTACTTTCTCTCCATTCCTCAACATGACTACTGATGTCCCCAAGGATCCATCTTAGGGCTTCTGCTATTCATCATTTTCATTAAAGACTTCCACTCTACCATCACTCAAGGTACAGTCATCCAATATGCAGAAGATTTTGCTCTCATCCGCACTGCCAATTCTCCACCTGAATGTCTGAAACTTACCCAGTCAGCTCTCACCTCCACCAAAATATGGATGTCTAACAACCACTTTGCCTTAAACCCTAAGAAAACTAAACTGGTGCTATTCACCCCTAAGAAGACCATTACTGTAAACAAAGACTCTTTCTCTATTCTCTCCCAAGCTAACACCACTATTGACATTGTCACACATACTAAACTTCTAGGTGTCACCATAGATGAGCATCTAACTTTCAACATGCATATTCACAACATTAAAAAAGCACAACAGAAACTGGGTATACTATACCGACACAAAATATTCCTCAATTACTCCTCAAAACTAGCCCTTGCCTCCTCCTTCCTGCTCCTATCTCTTCTTTATAGTGCTCCTGTTTTTAACAACATATAGGCCAGTCTTCTATCCAAACTAGACTCATGCTATAAAAAATTGCAAAGTTCGTCACTAGTTGATGATGCTTATCTCACCACTGTGCCTCTTTTCAATTACTAAACTGGCTAGAACTTCCTCATCATCAAACATATATACAACAAACAACTGCCCACAAACTAATATTCAGTCCATTCAGCTACCCTGCCCTTTCTTCTCTGTTTACACTATACCACCCTAATAGATCTCTCCACTCTGAAAATAGAATACTCTTGCAAATAGAAAAACTAACTCCTCTACCAGTTAAATACTCCACTCCTTTTCTACTGCTAGACTATGGAACTATCTCCCACCTTTACTTAGATCCATTAACAATGCATCTTCAAAAATTATTTGAGACAACCTCTTTTCTCCCAGTGGCTATGCTCCTGTGCTAGTTCCTCACAACCTATAACCTGACTTTATATCTCCTCTACTACTACTCCCACCTTTCCTACCTCCATCATTTATTACCTTATAAAGCTTCACCCTTTATCTCCAGATGATAATCTATTTCTGTAATTTTGTATACATATACTATAAGTAAATAGATTTATGTATAGCTGCATTGCATTATTACTTTGTTTACGACTTAGTTTACCATTTAAAACTTGTTGTATTAGCCAGATGAGTTTTTTTATCAAATGTTTGTATCATATACATCACTGTGGAGCTTTTCTCCCCGGGCATCCGCTGAAAATGGGCACTTTTTGTCCCAGTGGACTTTTCCAGTAAACAAATGCAAATAAATGAATAAAATACCCCGGGATTCATGAAGCTCGGCGCAAGGCCGGCGTAAGGCCTGCGCCGGCGGTGCATGGAATATCCGGCGCAGTAGCGCCATATACATATTAATGAGAGTGCACCGGAATCACAGACACGTGCGTAGTGTACGTGAGCGAGCCCAGGTAGGATGCGTCTGGAGGCGTGTCTAAGCCGGCAGGAGGTGAGCAACCTAATGTGCTGACAGCCACGGTCCGCCCACAATAGTAATGGCAGCAGCCAGGTCCCGTGCAGAATGAAACGCACGCATAGTACGCTAACATAGTCCCGTTCCAAATCAACGGAGAAGCAAATAGAAGCCACCAAGGCATAAGTGTACCCGCTCAAGGAGCAAAGGATACGCATAAGACCGCCGCCGTCCGCAATGTACTGTCAGTGTTTACACTCAGAGAAGGTGTACAGCCGCATGTCAGCGCCGCACCGACATAGGAGCAGCGACTAAGGTCACCACCTGTCCCACTGTGTTTGGGGCAGTCTCTCCATGGACAGTTGTGTCCCGAAAAACGTATTAGAAATGGCTGATGTGCTACGAATGTAGGACACAATGATATCCCGTATGTAATGTAATGGTAGCATGAATTGGTTATTTCTGTAACAGAAATACCGAAATGACACAGTAAACAGAATAAGCAAGGAAATTGCCACAATAATAAGCAAATTATTTAGGCAAACAAGTGAATTTCTATGCTATATAGTGACCGTTTGTATGTGTCGGCCTGTAAAGGCAGATGTGAGTCCCGGAAATATCCCAGATCGGAAAATGGAAAAGGTGGAAACCCCAGCAGCGACATGGGCATGGTCACCAGGGTTACCTGCTGTCCCAAAGTGCCATGGACAGTCCCTGATTGGACAATCGTGTCCCTGCAACAATCGTAAAAATGGAAAATGACCTGCGATCCCCTGACACGCAAATTCCCGCAATATACATGTAAATAGTAGCATAAAACATATACATTACGGTATGGAACACAGACATAGCATAAGAAAATAAATAAGGAACCCAAACGCTAACAGAATAGGCTCATAGTATGGCAAACAAGTGAAGTTCTGTCAACTGCACTAGCCCTGGGTATGTGTAGTCCTGCAAATATCGAAGTGTCCACATAACATGCCCCACCATGGGCATTGGAAAAGGTGCCAACCATAATGGTCACAAGCAGTAGTGACAGTACATAGCCGGGTAGCTGTGCCGACATAACAACAGTAAGGAAGCAAGATACCCCAAACACAGGCAAACATGTGCATAGCAACATATCCCAGACCCAGCAACATCTTTGTTGCATACACGGATGGTGTATGATGAAGTGTAATATCCAGAAGCAGAACACATGCATTCGGATGTACTACACAATAGCCTCATTGTACATGTCAGTCACACCCATGTATACCCCTGCACCCAAACCTGCTAGCATCCGTGTGCAGCTATACAACCACACACAATGTGCATACCTGAACTGTGGTAAGATGTTTGTGTTAGGCAATGCCACGCTGGCAAATACGCACCCACATGTCAGCAACCCACCGCAGGTACAGATATGTAAATGGCTGCATGTGAATGTGTCAGCAGAATGTGTACATCCGGCATGTAGTATGTACCCATCCAAACCATCTAGGTTTGCATACGACACGGTGCACATAAGTGTACACATGTGGACAAGTCGGCTCGGTGGACCACCGCATCGACGATCATCTCTGCAGTGAAGTCGATCACATATAGCGGAACAGGTGCCTAACACACAGGACATCCTAACAGGGTGCTACAGGCAAAGAAGGGGAAACTGGGACATCACATGTGGAGATGAGCGTGGCTGGACGGACAAATACACACGGTCAAGGTAAAGGATGGAACAACATGCATATGGCTGGATGGATGTTGTTCGTAAAATATATAGAAACACATATGAAGTTCCAGTTTACACTCGAAATACTATATAATGTATTGAATTGTACCGTACAATATGGCAGCAGAACTAAGCCTGCATGTAATTGGTGAAGCTAAGCTGTACTGTGATGGAATTCTGAACCTGGCAGTAAGCAGGACAGCAGGCTCATGTCTGTCATCATTAATTATTTGCTGGGTTACAGAACAATAAATGTATGTACATGCATAACAGCACTCCTTCCCCAGAGGAGGATGGCCTTGTGAGCTCAATGGAAGATAGCAGTACAACTCCCTACCAGACAGACAAAGCAACGTATCAAGAAATTAACTGTCCACTGTATCGTAACAGTCTAGGGTCCTTGAAACAGCTACAATCACAAAAGGATACTGTAATGTACAAGGTGCCTTGCAAGCCTGTGTGATTCCCATGAGAAAACAATTTAAAAGCACGAGCCCAGCACCCACGTATGTATAGACTATTGCGGACCATAGTGATGGAAATGCCCTGTGACCGACCACGTCAGTAAGTTGGGCAAATGCTGATTGTAAACACTATATAAAGAAACTGCTTACTGTATAGAGTCAGACAAAACTCCCATACTTGGACTGTACATTATTTAGCCTGCCTGTGTACACTACTAAAACTGTCGAACCCGAGCCTCCTGTGTTATCGGCTGTCACTTAGAAAAGTCTACTGATAACTACAGTCTGGTTGTAACAACTTATTTCACATCGTGATCCTTGTAATCCGAATTCCCTTGGTCAGCTACAGGTCAGAGTGCATGGCTCCTTAGACATGTACGCTCGAGAATATGCATAAATGGTTCTTCTTGAATGAAAAGACCTCCGACTGAATTGTTGTGTGTAAAGAGGCTGTTTACTGTCTGATCTGTGGCTGAAAAGCGGAAAACTGGATCCCAAGAAGAAAACGTGCAGCCTTAAACAGGAGGCCCAGGTAAGGAGTGTCTGCCTTTTTGTGTCTATTGTAGATCAGGGACCAGACTACATTGTGTTTCTGTTAACAGTAGTGATATCGGGTCGAAGACCTACCCACATACTGTTAAATCTGAACATAGGTCAGGGAACACACAGCAGAGTAAATAGTGAATGTAGACACTACAGTGGATACAGGGAAGGAGACACACGTGTTATGACAGAAGATGCGTAGCAGTCGTAGAGAGGATATGGGAGATTATAGAAGCAACAAAACATGTGATCCGCATTTAACGGGTGACGTGAAGAATATGCAATCGCAGAGAGCACATAATGTGAGTTACGCAGCAAAATGGGGTAATAAATATGACATTGATGGTATATTAGGCAACATACCATTACTGAAACATTGTAATCGCTGAAAATCCGATGCATATGTTCCAAGGTAAACACCTGTTCCACCCTGAGAGGGATATGCCCTCTCTGGCCATCCGTGTCCTGTAAATAAACCGAACACATGTCAAATGTCCTGATATCTCAGGACAAACATTTCCCAGATATATATCAAAATGGTAGCATAAAAGAGTACCCACTGCCCACAAGGACACAGTCCGACAAGCTCTACACTTTACATATGCACAGTGGTGTCCATTATAGGACCCAAAAATTGTGGAAATAATCGAATAATGTGTTATTCCAACGCGTACCTGAACTCATTGTCGTCACAGGTACACATATGCACCGCAAGCGTGTTTAATGTTGCTGATAGCTGTCCATGTAATGCAGCACAGATGCACAGAAATACCCAGGGTACCGGGTCCATAGAACTGCATCCACATCACTTCCGCACACATGACGGATGTGTAATGGGTACTGTCAATTGTTGCAGTCAAGGGATTCTGGGTATGTAGACTCTGTGCTCAGTGTTGTTTCGCAGGCAATCCTTTCTCCCGCCCCGTGGGAGGGATGTGTGCGTATCACCTGCCTCAGTCTCCGCTAATAATGCAAACCATACTCCGGAGAATGCTAAATGTAGGTGTGTAATGTGTACAGCCCCATACTACTGTCCAGTAGGCAATTGTCATGGATGGACACCCGTATGGCCAGAATGGCACCCACAACTGCAAACCCGGGTAAATGACATAGCCCGGGGAAGGCATAACACAGGAAATACACATAGGGACTACAGTTGACATTCCACATACAAAGCAGGACCGTCGTGCCAACACCGGCGTACACAGCACTCAATCTGCCAGCAACAGACTGAGGAGCACCCGCTACCGTACAGCGGAACAGATGTGCGACCTGTGGAACACATACTAATGGCACACACACAACGTCAAGTAGGATATGTAAACTATGGCTTTCCCACCTATGAAGACAACATGGTTAAATGAATGCATAGGTAAGCAACATGTTCTGGTGGTGTTATAGTGGAAATACAGTGACGGATATGTCCCATTGGGACGTCTGCGGTTTAAATTGAGCATTTGCTAACCAGCATCTTTGGATGTATGTAATTTGTCGACAGTAGTATATCACCTGGTTATGTAGCACCATGTGGAATGGGTAGTCCAACAGACATCCGCGATTTCTGAACACACAGTATCAGTGAAACCCACTGCTCACAAGGACACAGTCCGACAAGCTCTACACTTTACATATGCACAGTGGTGTCCAATGTAGGACCCAAAAATTTGTCTAAAGACAGGAATGCCGCCTTCTTTCAACACTTAAGTGAACTCATTGTCGTCACAGGTACACATATGCACCGCAAGCGTGTTTAATGTTGCTGATAGCTGTCCATGTAATGCAGCACAGATGCACAGAAATACCCAGGGTACCGGGTCCATAGCACTGCATCCACATCACACTTCCGCACACATGACGGATGTGTAATGGGTACTGTCAATTGTTGCGGTCAAGGGATTCTGGGTATGTAGACTCTGTGCTCGGTGTTGTTTCGCAGGCAATCCTTCCTCCCGCCCTGTGGGAGGGATGTGTGCGTAGCACCTGCCTTACTCTCCGCTAATAATGCAAACCATACTCCGGAGAATGCTAAATGTAGGTGTGGAATGTGTACAGCCCTATACTAGTGTCCAGTAGGCAATTGTCATGGATGGACACCCGTATGGCCAGGATGGCACCCACAACTGCAAACCCGGGTAAATGACATAGCGGCGGTAAGGCATGACACAGGAAATACACATAGGGACCACAGTTGACATTCCACATACAGAGCGGGACTCTCGTGCCAACACCGGCGTACACAGCACTCAGTCTGCCAGCAACAGACTGAGGAGCACCCGCTACCGTACAGCGGAACAGATGTACGACCTGTGGAACACATACTAATGGCACACACACAACGTCAAGTAGGATATGTAAGCTATGGCATTCCCACCTATGAAGACAACATGGTTAAATGAATGCATAGGTAAGCAACATGTTCGCGTGGTGTTATATTGGAAATACAGTGACGGATATGTCCCATTGGGATGTCTGCGGTTTATATGAAGCAGTTGGTAACCAGCATCTTTGGATGTATGTCAATTGTTCACAGTACTAAATCAGCTGGTTATGTAGCACCATGTGGAATGGGTAGTCAAACAGACATCCGCGATTCCTGAACACACAGTATCAGTGAAATCCAATGCTCACAAGGACACAGTCCGACAAGCTCTACACTTTACATATGCACAGTGGTGTCCATTGTAGGACCCAAAAATTTGTCTAAAGACAGCTCTTCCGCCTTATTTAATCACCTAACGGAACTCATTGTAGTCACAGGTACACATATGCACTGCAAGCGTGTTTAATGTTGCTGATAGCTCTCCATGTAATGCAGCACAGATGCACAGAAATACCCAGGTACCGGGTCCATAGAACTGCATCCACATCACACTTCCGCACACATGACGGATGTGTAATGGGTACTGGCAATTGTTGCGGTCAAGGGATTCTGGGTATGTAGACTCTGTGCTCGGTGTTGTTTCGCAGGCAATCCTTCTTCCCGCCCTGTGGGAGGGATGTGTGCGTAGCACCTGCCCTACTCTCCGCTAATAATGCAAACCATACTCCGGAGAATGCTAAATGTAGGTGTGGAATGTGTACAGCCCTATACTAGTGTCCAGTAGGCAATTGTCATGGATGGACACCCGTATGGCCAGGATGGCACCCACAACTGCAAACCGGGTAAATGACATAGCAGCGGTAAGGCATGACACAGGAAATACACATAGGGACCACAGTTGACATTCCACATACAGAGCGGACTCGTGCCAACACCGGCGTACACAGCACTCAGTCTGCCAGCAACAGACTGAGGAGCACCCGCTACCGTACAGCGGAACAGATGTGCGACCTGTGGAACACATACTAATGGCACACACACAACGTCACGTCGCATGTGTAAACTATGGCATTCCCACCTACGAAGACAACATGGTTACATGAATGCATAGGTAAGCAACATGTTCGGTGGTGTTATATTGGAAATATAGTGACGGATATGTCCCATTGGGATGTCTGAGGTTTATATGAAGCAGTTGGTAACCAGCATCTTTGGATGTATGTCATTTGTTCACAGTACTAACTCAGCCGGTTATGTAGCACCATGTGGAATGGGTAGTCAAACAGACATCCGCGATTGGGGAACATACACCAGCAGTGAAAAGCACTGGGCAGGTGGACACAGTCCAGCAACATCTAACTTGACATATGCACATCGGTGTCCATTGTAGGACCCAAAAATTCTGTTCAGAGAATGCCTGCTAGCTTCCTGCATTACTCATGTGATCTAATTGTCGTCACCACGTCACAGGTACACATAGGCACGCAAGCGTGTTCAATGTTGATGATAGCTGTCCATGAACTGCAGCACACATGCACAGAAATACCCAGGGTATCGGGTCCATTCAGCTGCGTCCACATCACACTGCAGCACACATGAAGGATGTGTAATGGGTACTGTCCACTGTTGCAGTCAAGGGAGTCTGGGTATGTAGAATCTGGCCTCGGTGTTGTTTCGCAGGCAATCCTTTGTCCGCCCGTGGGAGGGCGTGTCGTAACACATCGTCACTCTCCGCTAATAATGCACACCATACTCCGGGAATGCAAAATGCAGGTGTGAAATGTGTACAGCCCATACCAGTGTATAGTAGGCAATTCACATGGATGGACAAGCGTATGACTAAGATGGCACACATAAATGCAAACCTGGTGGAATTACACTGCCGTAGTAAGGCATTACACAAGTCATACACATAGGGACTACAGTTGACATTCCCCATACAAGAAACACAGACAACCAGCCGATGAAGTCCAAAGCAAAGACGAGGTACTGTAGGGACCGTCAGTGACCAACCAGAGCACACCAAGAATTAAAGGCAGTCACCATAGTCTATTGGAGCCCACTTCGTCTGCTTCATAAGCAGACTTATTCAGACTACATACAATGCAGTCCAACCTACTACATTTACAAGCATTAATTGGTTGGTACATTAGATGTGCTAGGTACTAATTACATGCCTTAAAGGCAGACAAGCGAACAAACCTTACTTGGGTTACACATCCCACACAGTGAGGACATCAGACATTGCTTGAAAGGTACAGTCTTCATCGGAAAATGGAAATATATGTACATATATGAAACATGAACCAACATAAAATGTTTTCCAAATGTCTGACTGTGTAAGCTACATATATATGTCCTACGGATTGTGCCAATATATTAACAGAACTGCAGACACCTAGTAATATGAATGAACCATAATATATACACATAAACCGTATGAATATGACTACTGTAAAATAGACCAACGAAATGTAAAGATTCACAATGTGCTAATGTAACATTCATTTAGAAGGTTACTTAAATAAATCAATCCAGACATCCATGTGTAAATACTAACAGAAGGCCAGCGAGGTGCTTGCCCTCACATGTACTGGGATGTCGTTCCACAGCATAGTGAGTGTCTGGGTGATGAATCCGTCCCAACAACACGTTCGATTAATGACAGTGTCAAGGTGTCGTCAGCTGCCCTTGTGGTTCTGAGGATCTACCTTATTTACGTGAAGCATAGTCATCAGATCTGGGTTCGACCTAGCCGTGCATGCCAGGCACGGGTCACCTCTGGGCAAGTGGTATGCAACTGTATACAGCTGGAATCCTTTCAGTCGGTCAGTATAACACATATACCTGAGACCCTGCATCCGTTTGTCGAAGAACTGTTGGTGCCTTTCCAGCTGCTGCAGGTGTTGGGTCAGATACATTCTGAGCGGGGCATTGTACCCAATCATAGGTCTATTGAGTGATGAGTACAAGTGGACAATGACCTCCCTGATCTAGATGTGAATCCCTTCATGATGATGTGGGCAATGTGGAAGGTCTACCCAACTATGTTAGCAACATGTGTGTCTAACGAGCGGTTAACAACAACACGTGTCCCCAGATCACTGGTAACCCCTCCGTGTTCAGTGGACTGCCACCTATATGGTAGCTCGGGGTAACCTTGTTCATCCCGAAGGGTATGCCTATGCATTTCCTGGCATTTAGCTGTAGGACATGTCTCTGGTACCACTTATCCACATCTGTGAGGCACTCCTGAAGGATATCTGTGTCAGATGTGTGTCTGACTTTGGCATCCGGTTTGCAGTCGTATGCAAACATTGTCACCCATAACCCCCTGTGTGCGTGTACATTGGAAGCGTAGATGCTGGAAATAGTGGACCCAGGACTGAGCCCCATGGGACACCACCTGTGACTGGCTGTGAGTATGACATGGCGCCAGCAACTATGGCCATGTGTGTTCTGTGACCTAGCCCGTTTGCAACCCATATGGCGATGTATGGATTTACATTCAAGATGGCGGGTTTATCAAGTATACCGGAGGGTGGTATTGTGTCGACGGCCTCTGCGGGTTGAGGTAGGCTGTATGGACTGCTTTACCCTCAGCAATGGCCTTGGTGACTGATTCTACAAAGTGAAACACGTGTAAAGGGCATGATCTGACTATGACCAAGCTAAACTGGGTTGTATCCAAAGTATGCGGGTCCCCTATGTCCTTATCTATGTGTCCCATTATGATCCATCTCCATGGCTTTGCAGATAAGGCTTGTCAAACTAATGGTATGGTAATACCCAGGGTCAGTGGAGGCACCATCTATGTGGAGTGTGACTACAGTCGCCCTGTGCTACTACTCAGATGCGTATCCTGAGGTGAGGCTAGGATTACACAGCTGTCCGAAGTGTGGGTTAAATTCCCCATAGAGTTCCTGGAGTGCACAGCTGGGACACCATGTGGACCCATGGATGTTGTGTTGACTGCCTTGGGGCTGGATGTGGGTAATGCTGGACATACCAGCGGCAGGCGTGCCACGTTCGAGTCCGATGCCCAAGGGACCACACACATAGCCGGCCTTAGGCATAGGCCAAGTAGGTAGCCGTCTAGGGTGTTGCTCTACTCGGGGCACCTTTCCAGACTCTATTTGGTGTAGGTAGACCAGGAGGGTAGCGGGTGGCGTGTCGGTGGCAACCTCTGCCTAGGTCACCACTTACCCTAAGGCCACTCTTCCGTGGGTAATACAGCAGTACCCACACCCAGGCGGGTCATCGCTAGGGTCATTGCTAGTATGGCACATCATCTACGTAAGGAAGGAAACCATATATCCCCAGACATAATGGCACAGCATAATGCCTGTTCGCCGGCCAAAGGCAGACATACGTCACCCGCGTCGGTGCGGGCGTACTGCGCGAGATGTCCGTTAACAATGCCGACAATGTGTCGCTTTGTGAAACAAACTCCACAGAGACATTCAATAATAGACAGCGGCGGACAACCCGATGTCCTCGTGTCTGAGCTGTTCAACCTGTTACGCCATGTTAAATGTGTGTAGCACAGCGGAACCGGGCCAAACAAAGCAACGGACATGTCTGTGGCTCAGTGAAAGTCATCACGCAATGTTAAACCCTTGTAATATTGCGACACAGGCCATACATACGGAGGGTTAGTAATGGCAGTAGGTTAGTTCGATCAGACCGTGTGCAATTAGTATAACGAGATCTACAGCGGATACACCGCCAATCGGCGCACACGGTTAAGACTAATTGGGGGCGTGACATGGTACCATGGACACGGACAAAAGCGTGCCCATGTGACTCATCTAACATTCGTACAGGGTCAGGGCGGTCCCGTACAGTGGGCGGCCAAGACCAAACCCAAAGCACCACAGCAACACCCTGACAATCGAAGGCCTGTATGCATATGGGATATAAGCAGCTGTCATCTGAACAGCCCTGTGGTGACGACATATGCATCCTGGGCCATGGCGAGGGAATTAGGAATGTCCACCGTGCAGTACCGCACCTTTCCCAGCAGGAGAATGGATGCCTGTGGCGTGCGTGTGTGCGGGGGGGGGTGATATGTAAATGTACATAGGTACCACGGGTATGCATATTAATGACATCAAACAACTATAGTGCACTGGTCACAGTAAGAGTCAAGCGTGACTGCAGTCACGTTGGAATTATGACTATAGAACATATAGATGTGCGTGTGCGTAAAGCGTCCATGCTGCAAAGACTGTTACATATATAAAGCTGTAAGTGCTTTCTGCACCGTCCGTCAACGGATCAGACATATGTTACGGAATAGTCACAAGTAGCATAAAACACGTAACCACACAGACACTGTAAACATATATAAGCGGACTACGGATATGCATGTGCGGCGTGCGCGTAACCCACAATCCGGACATGCGAGGTATGCGTGTGCGTGTGTGATCCAGTGGAACCAGGGAAGGTTACGGATGTCTCCTCCACACGTTTACATTCATAATTGTCAAATATATGCTTAAATAGTACCTATTGATTCCATGCTTTGTTATCGTAATGCTACTAATATACACATCGATATACAATAACCTGATCAACACACTACATTCTAAGGTGCACTCTCACCAATTATCAACTATGTGTCCGGATACTGATTGTATTTACCAATATTGTAGATATATTAACACATTGTTGCCGTATTATTGTTTCCATGAAGTAAGGCATGCAACACTGATATGTATATGTCACGTTATAATCAAGACTTGGAGCACTGTCCACCTAACTATGAGCAGGTTTATTGATTATTTCGCTTTAAACCGACTCTGAAGGAAGTGAATTAGGGACGGCTATGTCATGACATCCGTTACTCCGACGGTGCCCCATGTTAGTAGTTGAGAGAGCTCAGTATCCTTTCACTGTGGAGTCTATCGTATTTGACAGTGTCTGTTTCTGCCGATATATGTTCCATAATGTCGTTTATGAAGATGGGCAGGGCGCAAGGTTTGCTGTATTTACGCATACTGGCGCGTGGATATAGATAGGCCATGTCATACAAACGATGGGTAGTCAAGCAGACATCCACGACTGGGGAACATACAGCGGCAGTCAATACCACTGGCCAGATGGGGACAGTCAAACACGTTCTACACTTTACAAATGCACATCGGTGTCCATTGTAGGACTCCAAAAATTCTGACTGTTTTGCCAGTATGCGCCAAGAACAGCCAATCCGGGTACAAACCGTGACTACGGCACAGCTAGACATATGCACCACCAGCGTGTTTAAGGTTGATGATACCTGCCCATGACATGCAGGACATATGAACAGAGGTCCCCAGACTGCCGTGTCCATACATGTGCGTCCATATCCCAGTTCCGCACACATGAAGGATGTGTCATGCGTACCGTGGGGGGTTGCAGCCCTGGTATCCTGGGTATGCAAAATGGGTCTCGGTGTTGTTTGGCTGATAATCCGTTGTCCCGCCCGGTGGGAGGGCTGCGGGTACAGGGCGTGCCTTAGTCCCCAGTAAGGATGCAAAGCACCCATAGGGTAATGCTAAAGGCATGTGTGAAATGTGTTCAGCCCTACATCAGTGTCCAGTAGGCATTTCCCAAGGATGGACAAACGTGCGGACAAGATGGCACCCATAATAGCAAGCCTGGTGGAATCACACAGCCGTAGTAGGGCATGACACAGGACATAAAGATGGAAACAGCAGTACATACACCCGTAGACATCCATCCTGCCATGCGAATCCCAGCGTACACAGCAGCGAAGGTGCTATCCAGTATGTGGGGATCACCGCCTCCACTCTGCGGAACATACCTGCGACCTGTGGAACACATATTAATGGCACACCAACAACGTCAACTAGGAAGGTCATACTATCGCTAAAATATGGAGTTCACACACATAACCGACATACTGTCATGAATACATAGGTTCTACATGTACCGGCTGTGTTATACTGACAATACAGTGGCGGATAGTTCACAATGGTACCTGTGAGGATTATGTAAAGCAGTTGCCAACCTGCAGGACTACAGTAACACCCTATGGGTAAATTGTGGAAGGACACGGGTTACGTAGCACTACATAATATGGGTAGGCGGACAGACATCCGGGAATGGGGAACATCACGGCAGTCAAACCCACTGGCGAATGGACACAGTCCAACATGTCCTAAACTTTACATATGCACATCGGTGTCCATTGCAGGACCCAAATATTACTCCTTAAGTGAGTGTGAGCAACATAGTGTGAACGGAAGAGGTGACAGCCGTGACTACGGCACAGGTAGATATATGCACCACAGGTGTCTTCAAGGGTGATGACAGCCGTCCATGAAATGCAGGACATATGAATAGGACTCCCCAGGCTGCTGCATCCATACACGCGTACTTCCACATCCCATTTCCGCACACATGAAGGGTGTGCAAGGGGTACTGTCGGCGGTTGCAGACATGGGATCGTGGGTATGCATATATGGGTGTCGGTGTGGATTGGCAGATGATTCATCGTCCGCCCGTGTGCGGGGCGTGGCCATGGCATATCGTTACTCCGCAATACTAATACCGATCATCCACGGAAATGGAGAATGCAGCTGTGAAATGTTGACAGCCCGATACTAGTGTCAGTAGGCAGTTCCATGGATGGACAAGCGTCACGGCCAAGATGGCACCCATAGCTGCAAACCTGGGGAATCCCACAGCTGTTGCAAGGCATAACCCAGGGAATACAGATCACGGTGTACAGAACACACTCCCCATTCAAAGAAAGACCGTTGGGCAGTTACCGCGTACACAACACTCCATGTGCCAGCACATCTATGGGGATCTGCGCTTCCATACAGTGGAACAGATGGGTCACCTGTGTAAAGATACCAATGGCACAATCTCCACGTCTGCTGGGAATGACATAGGATGGTCAAACTATGGCGTTGACACCAAAGAAAGACATCCTTCGGTGAATTAATAGGATTGATGTCAATACACCATGGCAAACACCCAATGAACAGGGAAGACTTGCTGGCACCCTATGGCCACAAACCATGTCACACATAGGTAGATGGAACAGTCAACATAAACATTTCGTCCACGACAGGTCGCATATGGTATCCAAAGGTACTTCATAGACATGTATGCGCTATCACCCGTTGGCACCGTGAGACTTACACATAACATGGAAGTATCCAGGCTTTAAATGTCCACCCTTACACTTCCATTTGTCACTTTCTATGCGAGCAATGGAGATGTAGCCACAGCATAGAAAGCAGAGCCGTACTGCTAACGAAACACACGCATGTCAACATCACAGAAAGCATGCTATGAACACCGTATTACATGATATTGTACTATGCAACACAAACAAACCGGAAACCTGCAGCAAGAATAGTCCCGTGGTTCGACACATCACAAGTTTTCGTAACATTTGAACAGTTCATTAAAACATGCAACGTTTTCGTTGTTTCCACAGCGTGTGCAGGAAATATGCTATGTCTAAGAATGTTCACAAACAACAATGTGAGTCTTAACATGATTTTAAATATCACACTGTTGATTGTGAACACTGTAACAATTTGCTTATTCAGTTGTATGGTGAAAGCAGCGGAAACACACACACACACGGAAGGGACGGAGATGAACCTCGCCTATTTACCTGACCTTAGTACAGTATGAATCACTTACACAACGCGCTACCCAGGTAACTGTCGTGGGCGCTGTCAGAGGCATACATGTAGGCTGCTGACGTCACCCGCAAGACAATATTTGGAAATAGCCAAGGCATGTGTTGCGAAGCGTCTAAAAGCATAATCAGTCGCAGGGGCAGCTGGAAACACACACACACACACACACGGAAGGGACGGGGGCGAACCTCGACTATCTACATGAACACACTACTGTATGAAGCATTTACAGAGCAGCGCTACCGAGTTTGCTAAACAGGCGCTGTCACAGGCATACTTGTAGGCTGCTGACATCACCATAAGACAATAGTTGGCAATAGCCAAGGCATGTGTTGCGGGCGTCTAAAAGCATAATCAGTCGCAGAGACAGCTGGAAACACACACACACACACGGAAGGGACGGGGGCGAACCTACGACTATCTACATGAACACACTACTGTATGAAGCATTTACAGAGCGCTACCGAGTTTGCTAAACAGGCTGTCACAGGCATACTTGTAGGCTGCTGACATCACCGGCAAGACAATAGATGGGAATAGCCAAGACATGAGTTGCGGGCGTCTAAAAGCATAATCAGTCGCAGAGACAGCTGGAAACACACACACACACACACGGAAGGGGCGGGGGCGAACCTCGACTATCTACATGAACACACTACTGTATGAAGCATTTACAGAGCAGCTACGAGTTTGCTAAACAGAGCTGTCACAGGCATACTTGTAGGCTGCTGACATCACCCGCCAAGACAATAGTTGGCAATAGCCAAGGCATGTGTTGCGGGCGTCTAAAAGCATAATCAGTCGCAGAGGCAGCTGGAAACACACACACACACGGAAGGGCGGGGGGCGAACCTCGACTATCTACATGAACACACTACTGTATGAAGCATTTACAGAGCAGCTACCGAGTTTGCTAAACAGGCGCTGTCACAGGCATACTTGTAGGCTGCTGACATCACCCGCAAGACAATAGTTGGCAATAGCCAAGGCATGTGTTGCGGGCGTCTAAAAGCATAATCAGTCGCAGAGGCAGCTGGAAACACACACACACACACACACGGAAGGGGCGGGGGCGAACCTCGACTATCTACATGAACACACTACTGTATGAAGCATTTACAGAGCAGCTACCGAGTTTGCTAAACAGGCGCTGTCACAGGCATACTTGTAGGCTGCTGACATCACCCGCAAGACAATAGTTGGCAATAGCCAAGGCATGTGTTGCGGGCGTCTAAAAGCATAATCAGTCGCAGAGGCAGCTGGAAACACACACACACACACACGGAAGGGGCGGGGGCGAACCTCGACTATCTACATGAACACACTACTGTATGAAGCATTTACAGAGCAGCTACGAGTTTGCTAAACAGGCGCTGTCACAGGCATACTTGTAGGCTGCTGGCGTCACCGCCAAGACAATAGTTGGCAATAGCCAAGGCATGTGTTGCGGGCGTCTAAAAGCATAATCAGTCGCAGAGGCGGCTGGAAACACACACACACACACAGAGACACACACACGGAAGGGGCGGGGGCGAACCTACGACTATCTACATGAACACACTACTGTATGAAGCATTTACAGAGCAGCTACGAGTTTGCTAAACAGGCTGTCACAGGCATACTTGTAGGCTGCTGGCGTCACCCGCCAAGACAATAGTTGGCAATAGCCAAGGCATGTGTTGCGGGCGTCTAAAAGCATAATCAGTCGCAGAGGCAGCTGGAAACACACACACACACACACACGGAAGGGCGGGGGCGAACCTCGACTATCTACATGAACACACTACTGTATGAAGCATTTACAGAGCAGCTACCGAGTTTGCTAAACAGGCGCTGTCACAGGCATACTTGTAGGCTGCTGGCGTCAGCCGCCAAGACAATAGTTGGCAATAGCCAAGGCATGTGTTGCGGGCGTCTAAAAGCATAATCAGTCGCAGAGCGCGGCTGGAAACACACACACACAGAGACACACACACACGGAAGGGGCGGGGCGAACCTCGACTATCTACATGAACACACAACTGTATGAAGCATTTACAGAGCAGCTACCGAGTTTGCTGAACAGGCGCTGTCACAGGCATACTTGTAGGCTGCTGGCGTCACCCGCAGGACAATAGTTGGCAATAGCCAAGGCATGTGTTGCGGGCGTCTAAAAGCATAATCAGTCGCAGAGGCAGCTGGAAACACACACACACACAGACACAGACACACACACACACACACACACACACACACACACACACACACACACACGGAAAGGGCGGGGGCGAACCTCGCCTATCTACATGAACACACTACAGTATGAAGCATTTACAGAGCAGCTACCGAGTTTACTGAGCAGGCGCTGTCAGGAGGCATACCCCTCGTGAGTGGTATCATTTGCAAAGGCAATCGCCCGATCGGGTGTTGGACAGAGTGCGCAGTCACGCAGTCTGTTACCATCCCAAGGTGCGCCGTACACTAACTGCGTTAGTGCTGCAGTCGAGAATAACAAGTAACTACTGATCAGTACATCACTGCATACTGGGCATGCTCAGACACTTAGACTTCGGCACAGGGCAGACATGCATACACATGTTGCGGCGGCATGGGTGGCGTAATGTGGACCGTCGTGTGTGTCCAGCCACAACAGAAACCTGGCCATGCCACAGGCGTGGCCGTTGCGTGGGGATAGAGGCATGCACCGGGGTATTACTGCAGGCGGCTGTGGTGTGCACTGTGCTGTGTGTCTATCTACACAGCTGCCTACTGGGCATGCTCAGACACTTAGAGTCGGCACAGATCAGACATGCATACACATGGTGCGTCGGCATGGGTGGCGGAATGCGGACCATCCTGTGTGTCCGGCCACACAACAGTAACCCGGTCATGCCACAGGCGTTGTTGTTGCTGCGGGGAATATGTAGGTGCAATTAACCATGTGTAGGACTGGCCTACAGTTTGTTGCATGCTACAGACAACCCTCACAAACACAGGATACCTTCACAGATGTCCTGAGGACACTGGTGAGTGGGCATGCTCTCACAACAGCACCGTTTGGGTGACATGAACCACCCATACATAGCCTGGGAACATTACCCATGGCACAACACAGTGCGCCAGCAGTCCCAGGTGTTCACACACCTGGCCACTGTTAAACAGCCATGCACCATACATACCAGGGGGATGTCTGACAGTTCTGCCCATCACGCATGGTGAGGATATGCCCCACACAGGATGTACAGCCCTCAATGGTGATGCAAGACCGTATAGTGGATCCACTGGTCATCCACTCACTGTAACCAACACCAGCATGGGGACCTCAGTGATGACCTCTCCACAGAAAACCACACACATCATATGACGGTGTGGTACCCTACATGTCCTCCATGCCAATGTTGAACAGAGGCCAGACCGGCAAGCGCCTAACGAATGCCTTCCCGACCACCCACATGCATGTCTGCAACAGGCAAACATGATGACATCAGGACCTTGTCCACCACAGGTAGGCACATGGTGTGGTGGACCGCAGCCACTGACTACCTGTACATCAACAGTTGGAGCTACTACATGGCAGGGCAATGACAGTACCAGGAAACCATCACCCATTCATACCGGCGTCACCATACGCCCCACATACCAACATCCAGGTCCGCTCGTGGGAGTGGTACTGCAGAGGGCACATGAGACAACCACAGGGCCTTCCCTAACTGTGGTAAGGACATGGTTGGGGGCACACAGACTTGCCTGGAAATGGTCCAGAATGGTACAACAGTCACTGCACCCACAGACATTGTCTGCATACCACAGGACATGTTCCATGCATACATCCCCAACAGGGAACATATCCATCCCACCAGAGTGTATCCTCCCAAACATGTCATATGGGGGTGATCCCATATCTCTATGGCGTTTGACACGTCAGCAATGGGCACCGATGGTTTCCCTGGCTGTGTGCTACCCATCCTCTTTGAGGCCCTCGGCCCACACATGCGACCACTGTGTCATGTTAGCCTTACTATGGGCTATGTCCCCAATGGATGCCATATGGCATCTGTGGTCCCACTATGCCAGGGTAGTGCTCCTATGGACTGTCAACAGCCACACCCTATCGCTTGACAAGTGTTGTCTGCAAAGCTGTGTGGAGGTCCATACAGGTGGTCATGGTTACAGATAGCGGTGTACAGCCAATGCGGAACATACCCACAACTACATAGTCAAGGGCGGATCCTGCCTCCCGAACCTGCTCGTCCAGTCTGGAGTGTTCACCAAGGCCATTGATGGGGATATGTGGGTTTGCACACAGTACCATGACCTGGTGGGGGCGTTCAGAGCACACTACACATGGGACCCATGTAAAGGCTCGCCAGCATACATGTGGGGACATATGTCACCCGATGCTTCTCACACAGGTTGGAGGTCACACCACACAGGGTTGGTGCTGAAGGTGCCTTGTCACACTCATATCTGGACCCAGTGGAGGCCCACAGGGCTCACTCCTGTGCCCCCTGCCATATGGCATCCGACCTTCAATGTGCATGCAATCATAGGGGGATTGTAGCAGACAAGGTATGCAGATGACTACGCACCGGCCGACATACCCAGCACCCCATGTTACACGAACATCCACCTAGGGCGTCATAGACATGGATGACTGGTGCCAGAGCCATGGCCTGCTACCAAATGCCAGAGAAGGTGCAGCCCTACCCAGTGTGAAGAACATGTTCGTCCCAATGTCACATGTAGGTGATGCGCCATTAAAGATGGTGGACATGTTCAGGAAATGGCTACCACACCTGTTGGCAACCTCTGTCAACACACACAATGGCAATGTGGGTGTGAAGACATTCCATTGTGGCCTCCTGGTCTGGATGGAATGGCAACCACATCAGGGTGTTCATTGTACCCTGTACACATCACACACCAGTGCAATGACTGCGTACAATGGCACATGTGGCCTGTAGCTAACCTGGCGCCTGCAGCACTTTCGGAAGGACATAAGCGTTCCACAAGGCGGGGATGGCGGTGCTGGGACATGTGTCACAAGGTGCGGCCAAGGGGACACCGGCTGTGGATCTTCACAGCACAGCTGCTCCGTGGTGATCTGTGCCTGACATACTGCGGCCATGTCTGACCTGAGTGACATGAGGACATTCCACCTCCCAGGCCCCATGCGAACACGAGCACAGAAGCGACTGTGAGACACCTCAACCCAAAGATGAGTGGGGCGTGCTGGGGAACAGGGTAGCGGCCAGACACACACTACAACACGGGAGGAGTGCCAGGCCATGTGAAGGAAAGGCCCTGACTGCCTTTGTCCAGGACTGCTAATGGCGTGTGGATGTGTGACTATAGTTATCGCCAGTCAACCTCTGTGTGTCACTGCTAGACCAGGGACTGGGGACTGATGGATATGGCATCCCCATCCTGAGGGGTGTTAGATGCCACACACAGTCATGCTAGGTCCACACATGTCGTAGGGCACATATCCTGTCACGTTCATGTGTGCCTATGTACCTATGTAGGGGTCCATGCGGATGTGGGTAACTGTGCTATGCTGATTTTGCCAGACATGCCTGTGGGTACCCACGACTACCGTGGGGAACTAATTACAGTGCTCCCAGTAGGCGCGTGCAAGTACACCATCAGTATCATGCGGGTTAACTGCACCGACATGGTGCTACACATGTAACCACCACACATACTGTGTACACATATCAATGAATGCTGCACCTGTCCTGCATGGTATGTCTGCTGCATGATGTCCGTGCACAACACACATCACATACACACCTGTCACCAGCCATACACACACACCACAACATACACAGCACGTACTATGCGGACACAGGTATCACATACACCTCTCACTACTCGTGTCCACCCTGTGCATCATAATATGTCAGCTTAACCGTGCATTGATGGTGTGGCTCACAGTTATCGCGGCAGAGACTTAATCATATGCACAGGGTGATATGTGTGCCACAGGCATGGGCTGTACCAATGGATGACATCATGTGTGTGTGTAAGGGCCAGTGCATTGAGTGGGCATGACTATGTAGATTGCATGTGGGTGTGGTGGAGCCCTACAGTTGTGTCTGCTGTGTGTGGGTGTGTGTGTACACAGTTCAGTCATCTGTGATGCCTACGGGGTATGCTTGGCAGCCCCTGACTGTACAGTGCAGGTGTTACGGCTCACTGTGTCTGCGGCGGCGAAGTGACCAGCGCCTGCCTGGGGTCGCCGCAGGCACGACGGGTGGAGGTACAGACTGTCCACTCTCTGATGTCACATGTCCGCTGGAAACGTGCCCACGGCGGGGCCGTCCAGGGCCACGTCCACGTGGCCTGCTCTGTCCTGGTGTGGATGGTGTGGTAGCAGCTGCAGTGCTACTGCTACCATCACTGTCTGTGTGGGCATGGGAGGTGGCACGCTGCGCTGACCTGCAGCAGGTGGTGTTGCTGGCACCGCCCGCGTGCCCTATGCCTCACCCTACCTGGTGTTCCTGCACGGACTGCGCCGCGCTCAAGGATGGCCAAGCCTCGGTCGATGAGACCAGCCATATCGCCCAATCTCCTATCCAGAACATCGGCAAGATGCTGTTGTGCATTCGCCAATGCCTGGATGCTGTCATTTAAGTGCGGATTGCGGACCTCTGCAGCCTCTGCCCCTCCTGGTTCTGCCGTTCGGTGCGTGCCTGCGTCGCCATTACAGTCTGGTACATGCGTCTGGTTATACCAGCTGCTGCACCTGGGCGGCAGGTGTATGTCTAGCGGTGCTCCCCTACGGGCAGCACCAGCCACATGCCTGCGTGGCACTGCACCAGTCCTTACACTGGCAACATCGTGTGTACCCACACCTTCTGCAGCCACCACACATTCCTGCTCGGGGACAACAGGCTGACTGACCGTCATCTATGGGCAGCGGTGTTGGGGTATGTGTCGGCATCTGAACCGTGTGCAGGGATGAAAGGGGCGTATGTGTGATGTTCTCCAGTGGCACAGACTCTGCCTGTGGCGACCCTGCCTGTGCCTCATGCACATGCTCATCACCACTAGTATCTGTGGGGACACTAGCATCAGATTGACCGCGGGAGGCAGCACCTACAGCACCTGTCAATACAAAGACATACCATCGGTTACAATACAGACACACACACACACACACACACACACACACACACACACACACACACACACACACACACACACACACACACACACACACACACACACACACACACACACACAGCATGCATGTGATTATGCAGGTGGCATGCAGCATTCACACAACACAGACCAGTGAATGCAGACCAGACATTCATAGTGGCAGTATGTACACTGCCCTGGTGGGGACAGTACAACAGGCAGGTGTCATTTAGTAGGCATGCAGTACACACATTCATGGTAGTTTGCATGCATCAGCGTGATACACCGTGTGGCTGCGGGCAAGTTGGGAGTACACATGTCTGCCAACACTATGTAATGTACACCGCAAACATGTGCGGTATCGTGTGGGCGTGTGAAGATGGTGTCCCACCGCATGCACCACATCACGATGGCTGTCATGGTGCAGTGTTATGTGTACAGTGTACAGATACAATGTATGTGTAACAGTGATGTCTGTGTAGATGCGTTTGCTGTGAGCTGTGTGCATAGCTATGCGGTGTGTGGTGCGGGCTCTGTGCCACTGCACAGTAGCAGGACACAGCTATGTGTCTGTGCGATCGTGACCTGGACACATTACATTGCCATGTCTGTAAGCCAGTTGAGCTGCTCACCAGCACATATATCGTGGACATTGGAGGCACCTGTAGTAGCTGTGGAGAGGAATTTCATGTCACTGGTGTACTACATCAGATGTCCAGGGGTCCACTACATTGATGAACCCACTATGTGTGTACAGGGTGCAATGGTGAGTACCCACTGTGGATGTGCTGTGTGGCAACATGCCTGTAGGTATCAACCATGGCCTTGTCTGTCTGACTCATTGACAATTGTGTGTGGTAGACATTGTGCACACGGCCCTGTGGTGGCCCATGTGACATACACCCATACTAGTGTGCCGTGTCACATTCTCTCTGGATATGCTGACAGTGTGTATGTCTGCTATGTTGTGCATAGGTCATATCATGGTGTGACAATGCTGCAGCCAGACATCCACGTGCATGGGACATGGCATGCGCCATGTCTGGCGTGTGCACCGATCCAGGGGCATGGGTCACATTGGTAACACCTGTGCTCTGGCCAGATCACAGCTCACTCTGTGGTACTGTGTCCATACTGCACTGGCATACCAATGCATACTACACATGCAGCCATTGTGTAACACCTACACCATTGTATGCATAGCTGAATGCCGCGTAACACACCAATTGGTTGTGTGGTGTCATACCACTCTCTGATAGCGGTGTATCTACTGTACATGGGTGGTGTGTATGTCGGGTGGTGCGAGCTGTATACCGTGGCGGGGGCACACACAGGTGAGCATGTCATGCCTAGACACATGGGGAATATCAATACAGCAGAACATGCGTTTGACTGGCAACAGACTTACCTGCAACAGACCCTTGTCCTTGCGACCGCCAGGCGTACCTGTAAAGGCATTACACAAAGGTATACACATTAGCCATTACTATCTCCACGGTCAGCACTGTGCATGACACATCATGCATGTGTGTGGTTGCATGTGCTATGCACATGTCTGCTAACACAACATAGCATACAATGGTTTTGCATCTTGTGTGGCCATATACCTGGCATGTATTGCTATATCATGTGTTGTACTATGACACCCACGTCGCCTATCATACAAACATGCAACACTGACTTACCATGCAGCTCCAGGCTCATAGCTCGGGGGACACCCACCTCCACGATGGTCGCAAGTGGTTCTGCGTGTTGTTCGTGGGTGTCCCCAGACTGGCCAGGAGCTCCTCCGTAGCTGTGAGTGGGGGCTGTGTTGGTGGCCCACCACCTGTCCCACGTTGTTGCCTGGCGATTGCAGCGGCACGCTGTCTTGCATGCAGCGTCAGGTCTGTGCAGTGCCTGCGGATTTGTTGGTAGCTGCGGTTGGTTCCACGCTGTTCCGCCTCCTGCACAACTCCTCCCACATCATCTGCCGTTCTTGTGCATGCTGTGGCACATGGCTAAACAGGCGTTGTAGTTACTCTGGAGGTATGGTATGATGACCTCCTCCTCCTGTCGGCTAAATGGTGGAAGCCGGGGCGTGGCATTATCTGGAAGACATAATGATGGTGGCAGGTCACATTCACACTGCTGTGCTGGCATACTGTTGGAAATACATTGCTATGACATATGCGACATCTGCACAGTGATCTGTGAAGGGCATCGTGGCGGTGACACAGCCCGATGTTGTGGCTTCACACCATTGAGCACTGGGTGTCACATCATATCTGTGTGCCACCCCATCACACTGTGCACGCACCATGTAGATGTTAGCCTGCCATGGACATGTGTACCTGGCTGCACCTATGTCCATATCAGTTGGCATATGTCCCCATGTGGCGTCTGTGCTACTGTTCACCTGTGCGCTGTGTATATGTCAGTACACATCCGTCTGTGTCCATTGTGAGCGTCAGCAGCGGCACTGTACACATACACATGGACACCTGCACATGCATGTGTTGTGCCATGTACTTCCACACAGCACTGTACGGTGCTGGACAACTGCCCCAGCTCACCTGTGTTACGTATGTGATAGACATGGAGCAATGTGTAACCATGACACATTAGCAGGAAAGGCCATGCATAGCATGTACACGCACACATTGTGCAGAGCATCACACAGCACCTGTAACATGACAGGGTGCATCGCCACCACATTACTACTGTGTATGGTTGATAGTGAGAGTGCCTTTTGTCCATTGCACCATGTGGGACTGTGATAGCTCATGCAGCCTTGCTGGTCATCTCTGCATGATATGGCAGGGTATGCCACATACATGGCAATGGGTGTGACCCACCCAGGGGCTGGAGGTATTGGCAGGGTGGCTGTCCATTGCTTTTGTCATAGCTGTGTGAATATGGACATTCAACATGTTTATCACCATGGTGTGGACACTGTCCTCCAGCGAGGTATGCTGTAGGGTGCTTGTTGAGGGTGTGTGTGGTGCATGCAGGTATCACACATCCATGCATACACTGTAGCCCTGGCAGGTGCTATGTGCTGGGATGTTGATCGACACAGTGCTGTATGTGTACACACACGCTATCCCATGCACATGGATATCTGCCTGAACTGATGTGGGTAACACATATGTGTACATACATTGCCGCTGCCACCCACATGTCTGCTGCTGCACTACACACCGCCATCCCTCCCTGTGTGAATGTGGTGTTGGCCTCAGCAGAGGTATCCATGTATGGGGACATGGATGTTCACATAGCAGGCCCACTGATGGTATCGTCGATCTGACCATACACATATGATGCACCCTCACACATACAACCCATTCATATTGTTGTTCACAATGGTGACACGGCTATATTGCTATGCGGAGCCATTCACAGACATACATACACAGAGGCATGCCGCCCATCTGTGTCATTGGCGGACTATTGGTGTGGTTTGGCACCTAGCGTGTTTGACTGCAGGTGGCGCAGACCTACTGTGCACATGTCTACATGGTAGGCCTGTTCTACGGTAGGCATCTGTGATGTGCTGTGCACATCTCATACCTGCACATTTGCTTGTTGTCCATCGGTCCACAGGCCAGTGGTGGGACATACAGGGATGTTGCTGAACATATGTACATGCGACCCTGTACAACTGTGGCGCTAGCCTCTCAGATGCTCATGTGTCGTGGGCGTGAACACCGTACACACACATGTGGTTGTGGGCGCCGTCCATACCCATCTCCACCTGTGGGTTGCTATCATCCCACACACTCCTTGTACTGTATGTTCAGGCTATGCAGCTATGTGGGGCTTGTGTGCATACAATACGATACTATGTGCCTTTGCACCCATCACGAACATTGTCACACAGGTACACGGCAGCCATACACATCGCAGATTGTTGTCAGCATGTCACATGTGGTACACACCTAACACATCTCCTGCGGGACATGGTAATCTGTATGGGCATGTCCAGTAGTGACATACCACAGCTACCCCTACATGGCGGCTAAGAGGGACATGTCTGTGTACATCTACTGTGACATATACACAAGCAATGCCCCCTACCTACATCACATGGTACTACCTGTGGGTATGTGTGTCTGCATCCATGCTATGGCCATAGATGACAATTGTACATCTATATGTGCAACATACCTCAGTGGGGGTTGTCATGAGCACATGTTCCATGTGTCAATGCATTGTTTGTGTCTGTTGGGCAGTCATTGTTGTGCATGGTTTACATGGCTGACATAGTGTACTGTGTCTGATTCCAGGTACTTCATTGGGCTACCAGCATTGTACATTTCTACAGCACATTCCAGCCATCATGTAGCCAGCTTAGATGACAGTGGGAGGTGTTCCGCCATGTGCACATATGTCACACGGTACAAGGGTGACTGACACACATTGTCGGGACTGGGTTCTGACTGCTGTGGATGTGTGTACCGGTGTTGACAACCATGACTGCACCAGATGGTGTCTTCTGGATGTGTGACATTCACAACAAACACCCACATTCACATAGCAGCACATCGTCCACGACAATTGACATTCCTGCCTGAACACTGTATGCGGTATGTTTGTATGACCACTGCATATATCACTGGTGGCCACCAGCATGGCTGCCTACAACAGCAGTGTGTATCCTGTGCAAACATGGGTTACACCAGTCACACCACACCTGTGCCAGCTGGCCCTGTAGTGGGTGACAGTGCAGTTCCATTCATCATGTAACAGTATACATCGTGCACCAGTATGTTGCAGACATGTGAGCGGCTGTGCTACTCAACATATGCACACATGACACATCACCTGGTACACCGTGTCTGCCTTGCCACCTGCTATTGTGACCACCCTGTGATGACATTATGCGGCCCACATGGGCGTGGACATGTGATGGCTCAATGGTGAATTAACCGTCCAGGTGTGTGTCTAGCCAGGTGTCCAGTAGCCACTGGTCTGCATGCAGGGATAGTCTACATTGGCCTACTCTGTCACTGGGACTGTTGACTATGGTCATACTGTTGTTATGCAGGCATGTGCTGTTTGTCCAGTCTGATAGTCGTGTTGAACCACACTACCGTGGCACACATGCCGTGTGGACATCTGGCTAAGGTGTGCAGCCCACATGTACATCTTCTCATGCTATGCTGCCTGTGCAGCGGTGTCACATGTCTGTCTCTGGCAGGGCTGTCACAGGTAGGCACAGCATGCAGTGATGTGTAACAATGCTTACACCCTCCACTGTGCTGTACACTAGCACTGCACACACAGTACAGCACACATGTCATTTATCTCACGGTGCCTGGGACCTGCCTCCATGCCCTACGGCACACCTGCCAGTCCAGATTGTACACAGATCATACCTCCCAGTCACATACCTGGACTGCAACACACACAGGTGGGTGGTTCCCACACCACACCGTGATTTACACACATACTGTATTTTCCCATGACACATTGCATCATAGGTAGTCCATGTTCAGATACCCATGTTTGTGGCCACTACACACATTGTGACAGCGACAGTGCAGACACTGTACACCACAGGTTACATGCCAGTCGGGTTGGCATGCTGTACATTGCACCTGGGACAGTTGCTACTGCTATGTATTGCCAGCAACACGACCTTCCCTAGTATGGACTCCCACGTGCCCACACATGCTTGGCCATGCAGTGCGCATAGCTGGGTTACACATTACCAGACACATACCATACCTACACTACCCTCAGCATGCACCAAACCTCCATGTGTCTGTATGCTTGGCCTACCCTCCTCCCCTCTCTGTTTGCTGAACATCCATGCTTACCATCCCTGCTAGCCACACCCTAAGCACACAACCATAGCAGCATGCATGGTACATACACACTACAGCCGGTATTACTGACATCCACTGACAGAGGTAGTTGAGGGCATGGCACCCGTCCGATGGACAGTCTATGTGCCTATGCCAACAGTGATCACAGTGCACTTCTGCTACATTTACACACTGGTAGGGACCATGCTATTCCACACTGAGACATGGTGGTGCTGGCATTTTCACAGGCCACAGTGGTATTCCTGTTCCATGCACACGTGCTGTATGGGCACATGTGCAGGCTGTTGCCGCAGTAGTTTTGTTCACCTGTGTGTTGTGTGTCACTTGACAGTCATGGTGTGTCCTGCTGGTGCATGACATACTCCACAGCTAGCTACCTACACATGACTGCCAGACATTGCAGTGTGGGCCCTCACGCGGTGTGGTGGTATGTCTCTGCTGTTTGACTACATCCACATTCAATGCAGCATACCACGGTCGTGCAGGCATTGGCGACACAGATGTTGCTGGCATCCTGCCTGCCAATGGGGTACCTACCAACAATACACACTCTCACTCACTACAGGGTTCCAATCCTTGGCTGGACATTGTATTAACCCTGTGGACACATACATAGTACTGGCATGCACATGTTATGTCTGGGAACACAGTCCCAATGTCACCTCCAACCGCCGTGGTTGTTGTATCCGCCAACCTGGCTGTTACATGTCTCTGCAGCAGCACCGTCAGTGACTGCTAGCCCATTCATGTCGTTGTGCACCCTGACCACCACACTACCACATCTATCACACTACACATGGATGGTACTGCATTGCACGTATGGGGCTGCATCTCTACACCCATGACTGGGCCATTCAGTATGGCACTGGGCCACATCTTGACATACATGCTTCACACACTCATTGACTACCTGCATGCCTTTCCTGGCACCCTTGTTGGGCTTCTGTGCGCCACAGCACACCACATCCCATGCTGGCCACCTGTCATATTATTGCATGGGTGGTTGGGGTGGTACAGAGGGTATCACATCAGACATGATCCGCTCTTTGCCCTTCAGCACCATTCCACTTTATGCTATTGACAGTGTACACATCCAGCATCACGTCGTACCCTATGTATCGGCATGTTCGCCATGTGCCTTCTGTACAGTTCACACAGTGGTGCAGGCATATCATGCTGACTACAACATTTCAGGGGCGTGTGGCATTGCCGTTCCTCAGACATGTGGCCCCTCATGCTCAGTATTTGCATCGTACACTACCTGCTGTCACACAGTACTGTACATGCCTACATATACCACTTCTACATACCTGGCAGCATTCTAGCTCATCCTACTCATGTTGCTGACACCCATACAGGTGTCAGTGTGGCAGATATATCATGTAGATATCATTGCATCAGTTACATCACACATAGTGCATACACATCACCTTTGCATACTGACGGTCATGCGGTGTGTATCACATGGATACTGTCCCTATACAGGCATATCACGTTGTACATGGTTGATGTACACACACATGGCCCACATGGTGCTGTGGTTGCCATATTACACCATAAGCGTGGGTACACATGTGCAGGACTACACATTTCTGGACCGTATGTCTAGCTGATACCTTGGGTGCCCTTGTACCTGTGCCATACACACATGTACCGCGGGCCGTGTTACAATGACACATGTGTGGTGTACCTTACACAATGGATACAACGTTACATGTCTCAGTATAGTCATGCTGTGCTCTCTACCCAGCTCAGACAGTTGACATATGCAAATGACAGCCATGTAACACATCTGTGCTCACCTGCATGCCACTAACACAGGGGTGTAATGTACTCTGCCATGGGCCATGTTCTCCACAGTACTGATGCATGTAGTACTCCTACATGGCGTTTGCTGTGGGCAGGGGAGGAGCAGTCCTGCATGTGTGCACACATGCCACATTGCTCAGCCGGGCGTCTGTGTGACATCCACAGACTGGACACACACCATGCTGTGGGACATAGGTCCTGTGCACATCCCACAGGGGCACACTGTGTCACTAGTCATGTGATAGCTGCCTTGCTGGTAGGGTGACACACACCCATGGTACCACCACAGCGGACGTATTGTATAGACATGACAGTTGACATCCAGTTCTGCCGTTCAGTGGACACTACCATGGGGGGGGGTGTCAGTACTGTGTACATTGCACATGTGTTTACACACGGCCCTGCTGGACATCATTGTGGCACACATTGCACCTGCTATGGAGCGTTTGGACATGGTCACTTGCTGTTACCTCCATTTCGGGTACCTATTCTGCTACTACATTGTCCCATATGTGCAGGCCATACATATCTTGTGTATGTATATAACATTAGCCCATCGCTCCATCATGCATGCTATGCCTGTGATACTGTCTATGATTTGTGAACATATCCATCATGCCAGCTTTGCATTACACATAATTGACATAGTCGCCCCTACTGCGTGGGATAGGTGCCGTCGTGCGCACATTCCGTATGACATCGGCGGTATATGCCCATGCACATGTGTGCTGTGACACTATACATAAATGTCCTATCCCCTGCTGTGGCACTTCAGTGTTGGATATCCACTGCCAGCATCGGCGTGGGTGGTGGCATTGTTCTGTGTTTGCAACCCCTATGGCAGACCTGGGGTAGGGTTACCACCTGTGCCACTTTGCAAGGGACAGTCCCTCCTTGGGCAGTTGTGTCCTGACAAATTTATCACAAATGGCAAATGTCCTGAGATTGTGGGACATCACTATATCCCATTCTTATGTAAGAGTTGCATAACATACTTATTTATGTATGTACATTCCTAACTGTTACAAGACACACAATAAGCAACTGAACTGCTACAAGACTACACTTTTCTTTATGCAAAGAGTAGAGTTCTAACCTTTGTACTGACCATGGGTATGTCTCCACCTGTAACATCTGAAGTGTGTCGGCGATTTCCCACTTTGGCCTTTTGAAAGGGTGGCAAGCCGGCCCTGGGGTTATCACTGGTGTTTACATGTTGTCCCACTGCTGTGCACACGTTGTCCACAGTTGTTGGTATGCTGCGCGTTTTAGCATTACATATCAACCTTCGCCTCTCTCTGCCTGATGGACAGGTATCTTTACCTACACACACCGTTCACATACTGTACAGATTCGTCATACGTATCGTGCGTTACACACCAGTACATGTCGTGGGTTCGACATACCTTTCCGGCCTTTTGTTTTGAGTTCGTCTCTATTCCCCTGTTTCTCTTTCTCTACTTTGTATGCGTTCGGTATGAACATACGGTTTGAATAGTCTTCCTTATATTCGTCGTCGCCTGATGCATGTGGGTTAATCAGGCCAATAGCTGTTCCTCGGTGTGTACTTATGCGCATATCAGCGGTGATCCCCTTTCCTTTCGTTAGATTCTGGCGTCGGCACTAGGCCATGGTTCTTTCCTCGTGGGCGTTGGTTATTTGCAATACCTTCGTGAGGATGGTATGTATTGTATCATGTTTGTGTGACTGCATCCGCTATGTGTGTTGTCGGGTACATTTCGCTGTGGTGTTAGCCGTGGATTGTGTGTGTTGGGTATGGTATTGTGTTCGACATGTGGGTCACCGTGTCCTGGCGGCGTCTGTCGATGGCGTTGTGCATTCAAATGTGTTACATGGCTGTTATTTTCCTGTACATAGCGAATGCATGGATGCATGAGCCGCTGCTAGTGTTTCCCAGGAGCTTGTTGTGGGTATGCGCTGTCATTCACTGCCTGTATGTGTTTGCTACGGTTTTAGCTGTTATCCCTTTGATATGTGCAATGGGGTATATCTGCGGATGTGGGTGGCAGTGCGGGTGTGAGTCTTGCATTTATACATACCAGATATGCTTGTGTGTGTGCTCCATCCGTGCTTGGGGAGCTGCGGGTTACCTGTGTGTTGTTCGGGAATGTTTGTTTTGTTGATGTCGTCTGCTGTCGGTATCGCCTGCATGTGTGCTTCCTGCACGTATTCCTCCTTCACATCGGTTATATATCTGCGGATGTTCGTCCGTGCCTACCATCCATTGGCATTTTGTCGCTGATAATTCACGGTGATTGTGGTCCTATACTTGGGGCGGACTGTATGCTACCGGTAGCCTCCTATTCGTGTGCCGCTTGCTTACGTCCGGTCGTGGAACACACGCGGTATTTACCGGACCGTGACTGTTCACGATCGGTGCGGGATGGCACATTCGTATTTTCGCCGTACATGCCTGATGCTGTGTAGCGTTGCCCGGCGGACCGTGTGGAGTGTGCGTTATGGCGCCATACCTACGGTGCGTGGTTTGTACATCGTCCTTTGCATCTCCTGTTTGCTATGGCCCTGTGGTACACTTTGGGACATTTGCGCTTTGCATCATTTTACGTCGCCACGTGCATAGCCACTGAGGAGATGTCAGTACTACTTTGTGGGTACTGCTGTACATCGCCTATGGTTCCTGTACTGTATGCCTCGCCTGTTATTACACTCCGGCTGTGACATGTCACCTTCATACACAGTTTACACTGGCACACACATTACACACACACAGCGGAACACCGACAACCTCACCTCACACATACACATATTGCCGCCATGGCTGTCAACCTTCTATTTCGGGTGGGGAACACACACAGTAGTAATGTGAAACACATGGGCATAATGTGGAACACATAGTAATGGCATAGTGACAACTTCAGCTAAGTAGGTCATAGGTTGATTATGATATGCTGATTTACTTACAGTGAAGAACCTTTACTAACTTACTATGAGTACATTCTATTTACCAGGATGTCATTTATATACATTCCTAACAATGGTTGTTTGAGAGACATTTTCAATGTGGAACTTGGAGGAACTGCGAGGAACATGCACTGTTTTACACCCCAGATGAGTCGTTCCTCATAATGTCGTACACTTCACTGGTATGCTTTCGCTTCGCACCGACGGTTGAACACAATACCTCGTTGGCGCATCGCGGTGGCGGCGTGTATCTCCGCACTCATGTCCTATGGATATGACACGCACATATGTAGGGTTGCCACCTTTTCAAATGGCCAAAGTGGGACATTTTTAGTAGATACGTCAGATTTTGCATGCCAACACATACCCACGGCCAGTACAAAGGTCAGCGGTTCACTTTTTGACGGAATACAAAGCTGTAGCATTACAGTTGCTTATTCTGTTTATTATCATATTTAGATGTTTCTTCTACAAAATAACTGTTTTCTGCAACTAATAAAGTAATTATGGGAAATGGTTTTGTCCTACAATCTCAGGACATTTGCCATTTTGTCAATGTTTTGCAGGACACAACTGCCCAAAGGTGGACTGTCCCTCTGGCGTGGGACAGGTGGTGACCCTACACATATCCGTTACTGTACCGTGGACGGTGACCATCCCGACAGCGGATATGTATTGCTGCAGGTTAACATTTCCATGGCTGGCGTTACCTGCCCTGCCCACCCTCAGGATGATCGGGTTGTCGGTCACTATGTTTAATATGTGGTGATTTCGCGTCTTACTTATCTGTGAACTTGCATCCCTGGGTTCCATATTACCCTGTTGTCCTTTCTATCTGTGTATGCGTACATATATTTCTACATGTGTACTGATATGTATTTCCGTATCTGTGTATGCACATGCGTACATGTGTGGTCGACTTGCGGCGATAGTGGCAGCATATGGCTACGCCGTGTGCTGTTGAACCGGCGTCGCGTTGAGGTGTTGGCGTTCCATGCTCTGCTGGCTATTGGGTGTGCAGTGTTTGGCGGTGCCTTTGTTGGAGTCACACATACGTCCGCATCACGGTACACATTACGGGCGGACATGTTTGTGTGGCGTCCATTTTACTGTGTGTGCAGGTCAGGAGGTGTCAGTCCATGGGGCCTACACTGTCAAAGTATGTGCTATCGTTCCCTCTTTGCCAGGGCGTAGGCATATTAGGTGCGCCTCTGTCTACCTACTGGGGCTGGCTCAGTGTGTCCGTGGCGCCGCGCCCTGTGCCTGTGCTTGCCCTGGCAGTTGTGGCGGGCTTGGTGGCCCTCCGGCATTATGTCCCTGCAGCAGCTGTTTCCGCAGAATCATATTGTGTAGCATACAACATACTATGAATATGTGGGCACTTGTGCCTGGAGAGTACTGCAAGGCTCCACGGATGTATCCAAGCACGGAACCGTGATTTCAAGATCGAACACACGCTCTATGATTATTCTCGTTTGTGCGTGTGCCTCATTATAAGCGTTCTTGCATGTGTGTGTGTGCATTTCTGATGGGTGTCATCAACCACGGCTCCAGTGCGTAGCCAGCATCCCCACAAGGTGACCTTGTGTGATGTCCCCACTGGCGAATACCTGATACAGCTGTGAGGCATGCCAGATATGGGAGTCGTGGTAGCTTCCAGGGCTGCCAGCACACACATCCATGATAATGCCCTGCGCATTGCACCGCGACCTGGCAATTGATGGAGGTATCCCTTGCGGTTTATGTAGCGTCTACCCTGCTCCCCAGGTGGTGACTTGATTTCTATGTGCGTACAGTCTATCGCACCCAGGACCTCCGGGTATTGTGCCACACGGTGGAAGCGGCGCATATTGCTAGCCAACTCCTCCTGAGATGTGGGGAACTTTATGTGCTCATGGGCATGTGGTAACATGGCATCCAGGAACTGGTGTAGTACCCTGGATGCTGATGCCTGTGAGATGCCCATTATGTCCCGGTGGGCCTTTGAAAGGTACCTGTAGCCAGTATTCGCAAGCTCACACATACCTTTGTGTCCACTGGGATGGGCTCCCCTCTGTTGTCTCTTGTTCCCAGGCGCGGCCGGCACAGCTCCACTATTTGCTGTAACGTGTCCCTGTCCACCCTGTAGCGCTCTACTATCTCCAGGTCTCGCAGCCCCTGGTAGGTCACCCTTGGTCTGAACACTCTCCTTCTCCTGTGAGGCCTACGGTAGTTGTCGGCACCACCCGCCGCAACTCCGTCTGTCTCTGCCACATACCTATGCATCACGGCCACGGCGGCACCCAGCATATACATGTTAAAAGTTCCCGGTCTGTTTACACCCTACGGTGCGGCGTTTGGGAAATCGGGCTGTGTGTTGTGCGCATTCACATTTATTACTGTTGTGCTGTATACCGGTGATGTCATTGGGTGTGTCTGTGCGGACCCTATCCATGGATTATTTCCGTGGTTTTACGCTTGCAGCTGCAGCGGTACTGCCTGTAGTGTTACATTACAGTTGCCTGCATTGCCTTCGCCTGGCATCTTACATTACTGCATCCTGCAGGCACATGGCATATGATGCATTTTATCTGCGGACGCGATTATGCTACCTCTGTACTTGGCTGTGCTATTTCGGTTCTTTGCTCTTTGCATTTCTACTACATCCCCTATTATCTTTGCTCTCATATGCCTCCCCTTTCCCGTTCTGCAGGAGTCTGCATGCAGACTTATCAGCTGCCGGCGTTTGCCCTTCCTGCATTGATTGGTGTTAATTGCTCGTTACGGATACATTTACACTGCTTCCGCATTTCCTCGTATTCTCCGCATTACCTTCCTATATCCCTGGTTGTTGCGGTGAGGCCGTCACATGACTGGTTTCGGGAGCGTAGTCATCCTCGTGCACATGCATTTATGCAGCGCATTCTGTACTGTCAGCGCATCTATTTCCTAACACGCCAGTCATGATGCTGTAATGTGCATTGTACAGCCCAGATTTGCTGTCCTCAATATCCTTCCTCCTACAGTGGCACACCCTGTGTGGTTGACATGTATCTCGTGTAGGCCACTCCTCGGTGTAGTACCGCTCGCCGTTTGCTCCATCCTTACGCTGGCGCCGTTTTTGCGATTCACTATTATCTGCCTCATTTGCATGGAATTGACTACTAATACCTGGTTACGGCGCGGACACCGCCTCCACTCCTTGACAACCATTGCGCTGGGGTTGCAGCTTTACATACATACTATGGTGTGTGGTGGCTGTGCAGCTGATTTGTGTTCTAATGCTCTTTTCGGACATTATCATATTATTTCATTGCTTTACAACTTCTGTGCACACATCCGGGGTCTGCTGTTCTTTCTACGTCGTGCCATTTATGTCATTTTTACATTTTGTGCATATTTTCTTTGGACATTCTCGGTGCCTTTCCACATTGGCATATTGCACCTATATGATACCTGACTTTGACAGCCTTCCGTTACTCCTCCGGTATGTTTGGGTAAATGTACACCATGTTTTTTGGCTTACATTGCCGTGCCCTTCTTACGCCTGCGCCGCCGTGGATCGCTATTTGCCCTCATTTGCATGGTGCAATACCGCACACAGTGTGTTTTGCATACCTACGCCCGGGGCGGGGCGGTCCGGCGCCGCCCGGTAGTGCCGCGTGGAATTCATTCATACCTGAATCGCTAAGCAGCCATATTTGGCGTTATAACGCCGATGCTATGCTGGCGCCTGGCGCAAGGTTCATGAATCCCGGGGATAATGTATTTATTTATTTATTTATTTTAAATTTGTTAACCGGGTTAGTCCAGCTGAGCATTTAGCTCGTTTTCAGTGGAGACCCGAGGAGAAAAGCCCTGCAGTGAGTATTTATATTTTACTTACATACAGTAAAGACATTTTCATCAGCAGCTAAACAAATAGTGAGATAACATTTACATTACATCATACAGAAAAACAGTTGGGTACAATGTCAGGAATCATACCGTGAACAAAAAGAACATTTACAATAAATCATACAGAAAGCAGTTGGATACAATGACAGAAACCATACTGCAAAGACTTAGGTACAATGTCATGAAAGGAATACAGTGTTCATTATTCCTAAGTGGTTATGTGCAGTTTAGGTACAGGAGGATTAGTAAAGGCAAGAAGTAATTAAGCATAGAGACAGAGAGGTAGATGATTATTACGTTAGACAGTGGAGACGAATGGAGGGAGGAAGAAGAAAAGCTATGGTTGGGTAGTTTAAGGGGGGATGACTACAGTGGCAGGACCATTTATTTGATAGATATCTCCGAGTGGCTAGTTTGAACTGCTTGATTTGGTCAAGTGTCCTGATTTCTAGGGGTAGTTAGTTTAAAGTTTCAGCTGGGTTAAAGTTATAGAGTAAACACCCTGTTTTGCTTTTGGGTGTATATATCTGTAGGAAGTCCTGGTCTGAGCTGCATAGGGTCTTGGTTGTGGAATATTTAGATATAATAGATAGAAGGCTAGGGCAGAAAGATGGTAGATACAGGATGGAATGGATAATTTGCAGTTGATGTAGCAGCAGCAAATGAGGGAATTTGAGCCAGTCCAATATTTTAAGGGATAGCCAATTGTCTGGCTTGCAGGTTTGATTAGCAGCAAATCTAGCAACTTTATTATAGGTAGTTTTGAGTTTAGTTAGCAGTGTGGTATTCAGATTTGTGAATATTTGACAGCTATAGAGAAGGGTGGGAAGAAGAAATGTGTGGGCAAGAGTTATTCTGGCTGTATTGGTTAGATGTATTTTGTTACAGTATAGGAGTCCAAGTTTCTGGTGAGTCTTTTTGAGAGAAGTAGTGACTTGGAGATCAAATTTGAGCTGATCGTCTATTATGACTCCTAGCATTTTAGTGCTAAGTTCAGCAGTAATGATAGTGCTATTGCTTGATCGGATGGAAAATGTAGTTTTGAGATGGATGAGGTTTTTTGGGAGGAAGAGTAGGAGCTTAGTTTTCTTAGGGTGTAGAATTAATTTGTTATCACAAAGCCTTGTCTCTATGGTGTTGAATGATGCCCGGGTAGTAGAGTGGAGGTCAAATGGATTGTCAGCAATGGTGATGACTGTTGAGTCATCTGCATACTGAGCAAGTGTAGTGCTGGGACAAGAAGTGTAAAGTAGGTTGGTGAAAATATTAAAGAGGAGTGGCCCAAATATGGATCCTTGGGGGACATGCATTGGGACGATTTGGGGAAGGGATAGAGTAGAATGCCATTTAACGGCTTGCTGGTGGTTTGAGAAATAGCTAAAAAAAACAGGATATGGTGGGTGGAGAGAAACTTAAATGAGAGAGTTTGTCTAGCAGGAGGGGATGGGAGACAGTGTCAAAGGTTACGGACAGGTCAAGGAACAGACATGAAACTAGTTTATTGTTGTCACAGGCCAGTGATGCAGCATTGATGAAGGATATTAGTGCAGTTGTAGTACTGTGTTTAGGGCAAAAACCATGTTGTGTGTGTATTAGAATGTTCTGTTGGAGAAGATACTGCATTGTCTGCTTGTGGATGCATTTCTCAAGAATATTGGAGAGGGGAGACAGTATAGCAATTGGTTTGAAGTTAGATATATCAGATGAATTACCTCCTTTATGTATAGGTAATGTATGGAATGTTTTCCATATTACTGGAACATATGATTCAGAGATAGATCGGTTGATCAGGATGGATACAGTATAGACTGGAGGTTCAGCAGCAATCTGTAGGAAGTAAGAAGGTAGATTATTAGCTGAGGGGGGAGGAGGGTTTGAGTTTAGAGAGTAGAGATTTAATATAGGTAGTTGAGACTGATGTAAGGGAAAAAGAGTTAAAAGGATAAGGCAGAGAAGTTGAGAATGTGGGGTTATTAGTATTTTTTCTAGTGGGAAGATCATTAATTATGGTAGTTATTGAGTTAATAAAATGTTTATTAAATGCAGTGGCAGTTTCTTTAGAAGTTTTATTTGGGCATGGGTTAGGAGGGGAAGGTTTTCCTGGTTGCAGTATATGATTGATTGTGTTCCAGAATTTTTTAGGGTCTGATTTTAGGATAGAGGGATGGTTTGCATAGAAGTTGAACTTGTCTTTGTTGATAACTTTCTTTATTTGATTCCTAAGTTCTTTATAGGTCTATAGGAGAGAAGGGGTCTTGGTTTTAGTCCATATTTTCCATATCCTGTCACATTTTTTCATCAGGGCTCTAGTAGCTTTGGTCAGCCAAGCAGCAGTATTAGTTTTGATTCTGATAGTTCGAAGGGGAGCAAGGGAGTTGAGGATGTTTAGAAAGGTAGAGCTGAAAAAGTGGACAGCCTCATCTAAGGGGAGTGTAGAGAAATGGGACCAGTCAATTCTGGAGAGTTGGTCAGTGAAAGAGTTTGCACTAAAGGACGAGGTTTTGTGGGAAATGATAAATCTGACAGGTCTGGTGAAATGGGGAGTGTGTCTAGTTAATGTGATAGGGCAGTGGTCACTTAGGGAATTTGGTAGAGTGTGAGGGTTGTGGTAATTTTGGGGGTGAGACACCAAAATCCAGTCCAGAAGAGACTGTGGCAGGTGTGACTTGCTAATATAGGTAGGGGAAGTGATAAGCTGCTCACATCCATGTAAGTTGATGCAAGAGGTAGTATGGGGAGTTTGAATGGTAAGCCAGTTTATGTTTACATCCCCTAGAATGATGGTTTCATTGTGGATGGTCTGTGAGAGGTGGGATAGGATAATATCAAGTATGCTGAGATTGTCTCCAGGGGGTATATACATTGCTACAACAGTTATGGTGGTAAAGTTGTTAAGTTTAACATTGGTAAGTAGGAGTTCAGCTGTAGAGAAAGTGGATAGAGGGAGGTTTGGACTGGTTATTGAGAGGTGGTCAGGGTAGAGTATGGCTACCCCTCCTCCTCTTTTCTTTTGTCTGTCAAGTCTAAGGATGTTGTAGCCAGGTGAGGTAATTTCACAATCTTGATTATATGGTTTCAGCCAGGTTTCAGTTAGGGTGACTATGTCAGGGTTATAGTTAGCTAACCAGGCATGGAAGTCCTGAACTTTATGTACTACACTCTTGCGATTGATAGAGTAGAAAGATACTTGCTTTTTTAAGGGAGTGAGGTTAGTCAATGTTTGTACAAAAGGATATTTATTCAAGATAAGTTGGGAGGGGGAGGGGTTAGGATGGATGTCTCCTGATAGAAGTAGTGGTTTGAAGTAGAGTAATTGTTTAGATAGGGAGGCATTTCTTTTCTGCCTATATGTGGTTGGGAGAGGGGGAGATCATTTTATTTTAGGAAGGAGAGTAGTATAGTTTTTGATAGAAGGCCTGGTTTGCAGGGGAGCTTGGGTTTAAGTATTTGCACGTAGAGTACAATTTGTTGGGTGGAAATAGGGTTAGGGTATATGTGTGTGATAGGAAGTGAGGAGGTAGAAGAGGGAGAGTATAGGTATGAGGAGTAATGATTGTGGTTTGAAAGGCATAATGTAAAGGTAGAGTATGTATAGACAGTGATAAGATGAGGTGAGTGATAAGCAGTAGTGTGTGGGAAGGTACTATATGAGAGGAGATGTGTTAGTAAGGAAGTAGTTGGGAGGGGCAGAGGAGGAATTAGAAGAGGTGTGGTTAAAGTGGATAAGTATAAAGGAAATGATATGGGGTGGGTGGGAATGGGGGTTGGAGGAGAGTGAAGCGAGGGCGAGAGGGGCCCTACCGAGTAGGTGCTGACCTTCTAAAAAAAGTATCTGTCAGCCCTATGCCAGAACAGTTTAGGATTTCTGCAAGTAAATTGGTAACTGTCTAATTAATTTTCAGGGAATTAGCTAGCTAGTATTTTACAGGGGAAAAGGGATAGATAGGGTGTAGATCTGAAAGGGGTGCAGGGGTCTGTAGCAGGCCTCAGGTTCTCGTGGTACTATGCTCACACTAGGTTACATATACCTATATTCCAGGGAGGAATAAGGTAAATGTGTACAGAAAGGAGTTCAGTTTAATATTTGCATATTAATAGAGGGGTGATATCATACTTTCTTTCCAGTCTCCTGGGTTATTCTTTTCAGGTACAGGTATGGCCGATTCCCGTTTTAGGTGAAATGAGACAGAGCCTTGGTCAGGGATTCAAAGTTAGGGTGCAGAAACAGGGGAGAGAACTAGGGGAAACAAAAAACATACAGAGTAGTTAGTGGGGGGGGGGGTTGGGTGATAGAAGCAGAAATACAGTACTCTTTAAAATAACATCTCACAAAATATCAGGTATGATACATACTCAGGCTTCAGTGTAATCTATCAGATACTAGTCTTAACTGGACTGTCTTGTATAGTTTACCCAGCTGGTAAACTAGGCAAAGGCCAAGGGTGTTAGGGAGGAATAAACATGGAGACTGGGCACAATAGTGTGAGCTCCAGACAGAGCGCTAAAAAAGCTCTTAAACAGCCTAACTCTGTAGTTTCATATTGTAGGCACAGAATGACCATTAAAACAGTTATAGATTAGCGTTACTGTAATTATCGTCACATAAATAAATAAATTGTTGTTAGTTGTGTTTTTTTTTTCTTGTGAAAATTGAATAGATGTTGTACAGTGGCAGCATAATTTTTTTTGGGAAAGCAGCTAGAAATGTAATAGTACAACTCATTAAACTTTCAATAGATGTCACTAGACAGGATGCAGCAGCTACAGGTTCATTTCACACAAGTTTGTGAGTTCACAGAAAAAGACTCACTAACTAACTCACTAACCAAATTTTCTTTTCTTAGTGACCTTTCTTACTGAAATGAGAACCTCTTTTGTTAGCTCAAATCGTCATGTGTGCATATGGGTTTTTGTTCTTTCTCACACAGTTTATCACACAGAGTGAGAGGAGACAATATTCAATATGGACTTTAGCACTCAGTAGTTAAGTGATTCTGCATTCAGGAAAGATAAAAGTTCCTTCTTAGTTTTGGTAAACAACTTAGGCAGATCATTTTATTTGCAGGTAGAGTTTGGAACTTCACAGTTTATGATGCAATAATGTTGTTTTTCCCTCTGTAAATATCAATGTAACAGCTAGCAGTGGTTTCAGTGTTAAGAGCATTTAAGAAGTACTGTTTAGATTTTATAAAAGTGCCTATTTGCAAGGAAAACATAAAATATTTGAAGTAATATAAAAAGAAATCAAGCTATTGAGCAGTGCTCGGCTCTTTTCTAAAAGTTTGTTTCAACAAAATATGGTTCCTAATACACTGCTGGATTATTTTCCAAAAGTCATTTCAACAAAACAGTGATTGAGAATACCCAGTGGTTTTCACAAAGACAATCAGTAAACAAAACTGCATTTACAAAATAGCACTCATTCCATTTAACCCCATTAATTATGGTCCACAAATCAAAAGTTCTTGTTCTCTACCAGATTTCGTTGACACCTTCTTGACAGACTTCATCCTATACACACACACACACACACACACACACACACACACACACACACACACACACACACACACACACACACACACACACACACACACATATACATATATATATACATATATATATATATATATATATATATATATATATATATATATATATAGGTCCACTTTTAAATGCCGAAATGCCGAAATCACGAGTTTTAAAAAAATGAACCTAAAACATTGAGATATCTCGACATTTAAAAGTGGGGAAAAAAACACAAATGAACTAAGATAAAGTGTTTGCAGGGGGCATGCCCCCTGCACCCCCCACACCCTCCCTACTTAAATATATCAACTCTGAGATCGGGGTACAGTGAAGAGAATGGTAAGTGCAACAGGAGCATTACCATTCTCTTCACTGTAGTGCCCCCCTGCAAACACTTTATTTTAGGTGTCTCTTTTTTTTCCCCCCAATTTTAAATGTCAAGATACCGAAATCTCAATGTTTTGAGTTCGTTTTTTTCAAACTCGGGGTTTCTGCATTTAAAAGTGTACCTATACATATATATATATATATATATATATATATATATATATATATATATATATATGTGTGTGTGTATGCATATAGCTCCCTGAAAACTTTTCTTTGGCCTAGAGGTCACGAATTTGATCTGCTCCATAGGCAAAGTTTCTCATATATCCCCAGAGGAAACTATTCCCTATCAGTTACTATGAACTTCTCCCTTTACTTCTGTATCTTCATCCCATGCCATATCCTTTTAAAGTACAATATGCAATACATGTAATACCATTATCTGTTATGCTTCCTTCATGCTACGCAGTCACCAGGACACATGCAAGCACATGCACACACACACACACACACACACACACACACACACACACACACACTCAATCACATAAACCCACAAACTGACACACATATATATATATATATATATATATATATATATATATATATATACATGTATTTTTTATAAATATATCTCTCTCTCTATTTGTCTAGCTATCCATCTATCCTTGTCTCTCTCCATGTGTATATATAAACAAATACAAATCTCCAAAAATGTCAAAAGCAGAAACTCAGGAATGTTATACCATATCATAACCCAGCCAGTCCTGACAATTTCATGGTGTACAGGGATGTAGCTCTGACTACAGCCCAGTTTAACCAGCTTTGACTAGTAGAAATAATTCCTATTAGAGAGACAGAGTGGATAGGTGTGCCTATTCTGCATGGCAATAACAGTGCTGAATGTCAGTTTGATAGTCCTGGTGGAGGTAGGACCTCAAACGTATTAAACATCTGGCTGGGGTTGTGCTGGGAACTGCGTAGGCATACTGCCTTACAACTGTAGGCAAGGTACATGCATCTTGTGCCCCCATTTTTGCCAACCTTGTAATGTTGGAATGGGAATCAGAATTTTTATTTAAAAGCAGGTTTTATAGAGATATAGCATTTTATGCTAGATATCTAGATGATTTATTTATATTATGGAAGGGTAATAAGGAGACCATAGGTGAATTTATGGCGTATATAAATAGTACTACACAATTTTTAAAGTTTACATATAATTTAAGCAGCAAAGGAATTGCTTATTTAGACACATTTATAAGCCATACGGATGAAGGTTTTACATTGAGGATATACAGGAAAACAACTTTCTCAAATGATTACATTCAGTACAACAGTAATCATCCATCATATATTTTTAAAAATGTTGTTAAAGGGCAATGTATTAGGGCAGCACGTATGTCATCCACAAGGGCAGTTATGGATGTTGAATTGCAGATGATTTTTAGGATGTTTGAAGATAGGGGATATCCTGTGAGAATGTTAAAGGACACTACGAATTATGTCTCCAAACAGTGGGGTATAAAATATATCCCATTGATGGGTAAATTTAATCAGAATTTGGTTAAATTGAAAGATGATACTAAGGATGCTGTCTACAACAGGGTGTGTGTGTTAATGTGTACACCTTATGTAAATTATATAAAGGATATAATATGCAGACATTGGGATCTGATAGCGACTTCTAACCACATTGGTACTAAACTAGGGAGTTTACCTTCTTTTGTGTATAAAACAGCTCCTAACTTGAAAAGATTATTAGAAAGAGCTGACAATTATGGAAAAGAAAAAAACACTAAAGAAATGTTACCAAAAAATGTGGAACATGTAAACAATGTAGTCATATTAATTAAGTTGCATTTATCAGATTGACAGATATTAACAATACATTTGTGAGATGTAGGGCAGGTAACTAACACCAAACAGGTGGTATACCTTGCCACCTGTTCTGCCTGCCCTGCATTTTACATAGGTAAAACAGAGAGGCAAATGAAAAAACGTATTTATGAACACTATTATAAAATTCAAGTACAAGATAGACATATGCATGAGAAAGGTGGGGAGCATTTATTTAAATTTGCAATTTTTGACCAGGTTACTAGTTTTCCATATGGAGGGGACTTGGAAATGTCCTTAGCATTGAAAGAAAGCCAGTGGCAAATACATACTGATGCCACTAGATTACCTGGTATTAATGATAGTATTAGTTTAAAACCTTTTTTAATATTAGGTTAAGTAGCATTTTATATTTTATATATGTATATACATTTATAGTAGTAATGGAATGGTATGTATTGTGATTCTATTTTAACATTATAATATTTATTAGGTTTCTATATTATGATTTACATGTAATATATATTTTTTTATGACACTAGTATAATGCATAACCAATACTAACGCATATTCTAGTTTTTTATTTTGATTCTGAAACTTGGATGATCTGACATACACTTTTAAAATGTTTAATGGAGAGTTATTACTTTAATTAAATTGGCGCCTTTTTTCAAGTAAATTGTATTTAAACAGGACAATAATGTAGCTATCTGATTCTGATGAAGACTGTGATTCATGCAGTTGAAAGCGCTTAACCTGTGGAAGTATTTGGTGGAAGTATTCTTCGTAATAAAATCTGTGGATGTAAACTGTGAAGTTCTTATCGCTACATACTTTCTTCGTTATCCAGTTTGTTGTTCGAGCTGAGTGGGGAGTCGCCCAAGTCTGCACCAGACCTCTATATTCATTTTGTTACATGCTTAGAATTGGTTTCTTATTGCTCATCCTAGCATGCATCTAAATATGATGTCAGTCCAGGGATGTGGATGGGAGTTAGTCCAGCAGAAAAAGTCCCTCATTGGATCGATGACAGACCATTTTAATTTAAAATGGGTGGCGAAAGCCAAAGACACTCTGGCTAGGCTTATAAATGCCCTAGGGCAGATAGCCTAGTATGAACCTATGAACCTAATCTCTCAAGCTCATCATGTTTGCATGCCCACAGGGAAATCTAGCCCGGTGGCGCATGGATGAGAAGCCGGATGCTTCCTTGGAGCAGGACTTCTCCAAGAAATTAGACCCTCCTGGTGAAAGCATACACTGGTGTTCCACCATGCTTAATGTTCAGCTGTTGAGGAAGGAAAAATACTGAATTAGGAAAATGGGATCTGCTGTAGGTCCTGCAAGGCTGTGAGTAGGTTTTAGTCATCTTTTCAAGTTATACAAATGGGATTCAACCTTATTTTTTTAAATCAATCCTGAGTCAACCAAATGCCATTCAACATTATGCACTGCACAATCATATGCAAACTGCACTGCACTGCACAAACACATGAAAACTCAGATATACACATGCACACCATCCTCTGCAACAGACAATCCAACAGGGTACTTTTGGTATCCTCATCTCTTCTTTAGTAGTTACCTTTCTTTCTTTCTTTCTTTCTTTCTTTCTTTCTTTCTTTCTTTCTTTCTTTCTTTCTTTCTTTCTTTACCTTTAGTTTTCTGCTTCCTGTTTTTGTTTCTGACTGGCTGTCCATTTTGCTGTAGAAACAAGAACTTGAAGATTTTCATCAGGTTCCCCTATCCCACTATCTTCAATAAGTGATTGAGTTATTTATTCCATAGCTATTTTGCTTGATTATATACAAGACAAAACAAGCTCAAAATGTTTTACTAAAATGTTTCTTTTAGCATATAAGTAAAGAAAGATAGAATATCTTGTCTTGCGCCTATAAGATAATATAAAAGAAGTTATCCTGTTTAATAGCACTAACATGAAAAATAAAGTTTTATACACAGTACTGGTCAAAATACAATTCCTTTTTTAACAATTTACAAGGTGGTACGGCGGTAACGTTGTTACCTCACAGCAAGAGGTTCTCCTGTTCGATTCTCTGCTTGGCTTATGAGTGCCTTCTGTGTGGAGTCTGCATGGCCTCCCCGCAGATGGGTAGCATTCGAAAGACATGCGTGCGTAAATGGGTGTGCCTTCGTTGAAGTTTGGGCATTAAGCTGGCACCTCGGCATTTTGTAAAAAAAAAAAATCTACTGCCAATCATTAGCAGACCAGAGTTCCGCTGTGGCGACCCCTTACTGGGAAAAAGCCGAAAGACAAACAACAACAAATCAAGTACATTCACATATACATTGTCTTTTCTCTGTTGAGAAGAATCATCTCTCTTAAAGATGTATAAACCTTTTTAGTAGATAGCCCTCCTTTCTCCTAGATTGACACAGTTTCTCCTGGTTTGTATTTTCCCAGTATGTGATACTTTGTTTCCAGGCTTACAAGATCCATTATGTAGACACATAGTCATCTGGCTTTCAAATTCCACTAGGCATATACACAGTTACCTACTTTCTCAGTTTTATTAATGCAGATGCATAGACTCATTAAACTGAAACTTCTTCTCCAGCTGGACTCATACTGTAAATTTCTTTCTAAACAACTGCAAGTAAATGTTTCCTCTGCTTAATACCTTCTCACTGACCTCTCTAGAAATATAACTAGAAAAAACTTCCATTTTACACATGCTGTTTGTAGTGGCAAATGTGTGGTACCCACCCTCTTTTCTCCTTAATAGCTAGTAACATTTAATCCCTTTAAGTACAGAGTGAAACTTGGATAGCTTATCATAGTGCACAGCCCCAGCTTAGACCCAGATGGTTGAGTGACAATGTCAGCCAGTGATTCACTCCTAAACTTGGCAAATACACCATAAATGGCATCTTTAGCAGTGTCTTTATCTTTATCACACTTCCATTTCCAAGACTTATCTTTGCAAACCAAAGGTCTTCCTCATTTTTCCAGTTACACAAGATAAAAAACTATCCCTTATTTGCTGAATATTTTTCCTGTCCTCATTCAGATTAATAATCTATCCCCAGGACTTAATACACTCTGTGTAAGCACTGTGATGCCCGTGCCCTGGCACAGCAATCAAGGAGCCTCAATCCTCACCACTAACACCAGTGAGGGTGTCCCATATAGGAGGAAAGGATAACAAATATGCACAGTAAAGTGCAATTTCCCTTAAGAGCACACAGAGATCACAGTCAGTCCGGGGGCTGGTCGCTCTCTTGCTCTCTGGGTCCCCAATAAAACTCCCCACTGGCACAGCTATAGGGTCCAGATCTCAGCCCAGTGGGGAAGCTATAACCTCCAGCACCCTCTCTGTCCAACCAGCACTTTGTGTCCCTGCCCAAATAGTTGACACATGCACAGAGACACACACACACACACACACACACACACACACACACACACACACACACACACACACACACACACACACACACACACACACACACACACACACACACACACACTCCTGGGGAAGGCTAGCACAGGTTTTTCAGCATTGCCCCTTTTTCCCAGACTATACGGTAGTACCAGCTGCAACCACCCACTAATATTTATCAGCTACTCAAAGGCCCTTAAAAGGGTGTTCAATTATTACTGTGCAATATTATTATCCAATTGGTAGTATAGCCCCGGTCTAAAGCTATTGGAGTGGCTTTGTACAATTTTACCAAAGGCATGCAACTACTCTAAAGAGCTTAAATTATCTGTAAAAAAACAGCCACAGTTGAAAGGGTTTAAAAATATTTAATAACAAATAGTTAAAACACAAGACAATACTTTTACTATACAGAGCTAGTCAAGAGTTCAGAGATCACAGAGGAATACTTAAAATAATTCAGTAGTACAGTTCTGACAACACAGAAAACACTTAGTCTAATCTTTCTAGTTTCTAGCTATTTCTAAGAGAAAACACAAGTCTAAGATAAACTTACATATAGAGCAAGACAGTGCTGATGAGTTGGATGGTCAAGACAAAAATGCTTAATGCTCTCTGATTCGCTGTTTTTAAAATCACATTCCTGGTTCACATTACATCATTCTTCACACGTCCATGGGTTACATTACATCATTCTTCACACTTCCCTGGGTTCCCAGGCTGACAGAAACTACATTTATATTCTTCACCTCTGGGCAGAAACCAGAGCAATAAAGGACATTTATGCATGCAAATTCTGGTCATTAACTCTGGCCTTAAAACAATAGCAAGAATTCTTTCATCTAGACTGGCCGGAGCCATGTTTACATCAAAGGGTCACAACATGCTTTACTTGGTGAGCAGAGTGCACTGTTGTTACATTTTTTTTTTCAGTTCCGCATGTAACACTATTTTATCATTTAAGACAACAAGTCTGTGGTTTGCATTAATATTTACAGATGACAGAATTATCTCCAAAATTCTGTCTGGCTAGGCTGGCAGCTTTCACCTATCTTCACCCAATCTTCACATATTTTCCACCCTGGAGAACTCAAGCTAGTTTTTCAAATGACCCTTGAGAAACGCTGCTTGAGGGAGTTAGGTCTATCTGAGTATACCTTACCCTGTTCCCTGTCTTGAGAGCCCATCTGCATTGGCATTGCTAACGTTACTGCTGTGCTGCATGGACATATCATATGCTTGCAACCCCAGGCTCCATCTTAGCAACTTGGTATTTTGCTGGCTGGCTCTGTTTAACTATGTTAAGGGGTTGTGATCTGTCATAACAGTGAATTTCCTTCCATACAGATAAGGCTGAAGTTTCTGCAGTGCCCACACTATGGCTAGACATTCCTTTTCTACAGCTGAATAGCATTCCTCCCTGGGTTGGAGCATACAACTGAGATAAACCACTGGGTGCTCTTCCCCTTCTGAAGAAATCTGGCTAAGTACAGCCCCCACCCCATGGTTTGAAGCATCCACCTGCACAACAAATTTGGTGCTGTAATCTGGACTGGCTAACACAGGGGGTCCTCCCAAAGCTTATTTATGCTTCTGGAATGCCTGCTCACATGCTGAGGTCCACACTACCTTGTCTGGCCTGTTCTTACTTGTCAGTTCTTTGAGGGGAGCAGCTATGGTACTATAACTGGGGACAAACTTTCTGTAGTACCCTGCTGTCCTTAAAAATGCCCTCACCTGCTGTTTAGTAACAGGTGTAAGCCATGCCTGAATGGCTTACACTTTGGGAGGTTCTGGCCTTTTCTTACCACTCCCCACTCTATGTCCTAGGTAGGAGACTTCTGCCATACCCACCTGACATTTGCTCGGCTTAATGGACAACCATGCCCTCTGTAGTCTGCCCAGCACCCCCCTGACATGCTGAAGGTGCTCTGACCAACAATGGCTGTAGATGGCAATATCATCTAGGTAAGCAAGGGCAAACCCTCCTGTTCCTGCTAGGATATGACCTACCAGCCTCTGGAAAGTTGCTGGGGCAATCTTCATCCCCAAGGGCATCTTTGTAAACTCATACAAGCCAAAAGGAGTCACAAAGGCTAACTTCTCTCTAGCACCGAGAGTTAAGGGCACCTGCTAGTAACCCTTGGTAAGATCAACTGTTGTAAGATACTTAGCCCCACCCAGCTGCTTTAGGGCCTCATCTGTCCTAGGCATGGGGTAAGCATCTAACTCTGTGTGACTATTTAATTTCTTGTAGTCCACACAGAATCTGGTGCTGTTATCCTTCTTTGACACCAGCACCACTGGGGAGGCCCAGGCACTGTTGGACTCTTGAATCACCCCTAGTTCCAACATCTCCTATACCTTCTCCCTCAGAGTCTGCTTGACTCTCTCAGGCACTCTGTAAGGTGCCTGCCTAATAGGCCTTTGGGGCCCTGTATCCACCTGGTGCTGCACCAGGTGGGTGCACCCTAGTTTCCCAGTGAACATGTCCCCACATTCCTGCAACAATGCTTGGATTTCTCGAAACTGGGTAGGAGATAGCTGCTCGGACATTGCTACCCCTTCCACTGAGGTGTCAGCCCGAGTCTCATTGAGGAGATCAGTCCCCAGATCTCCCTCAGACACCTCCTGCAATCCACTAGAAATGCTCAGCACAAGGGCCTCCCTATCATGGTAAGGTTTCATCATGTTAACATGGTACAATTTGTGCCCCTGCCTTCTGCCTAGCAGTTCCACCATGTAATTAACATCACTTACCTTTCTTACCACCTTGTAGGGTCCCTCCCAAGCTGGTTGCAGCTTGTTGTGTCTGGCAGGAATGAAAACCATTACCTGCTGCCCGACAGCATACTCTCTAGCTCGAGCATTCCTGTCATACCACACCTTTTTCTGTTGTTGGGCTTCTGCCAGGTTCTCCTGGGCCAAGCCCATAAGTTCCCTGAGCCTTATCCTGAGGTTCAGGATGTATGCCACAACAGACTCCTTGTGAGACTTGCACTCACCTTCCCACTCATCTCGAATTAAATCTAAATATCCCATCACCCTATGCCCATACAGCAACTCAAAGGGTGAAAAACTTGTGGATTCCTGGGGAACCTCTCTGTAAGCAAACAACAGATGGGGGAAATATTTGTCCTACTCCCTCTTAAACTGATATGCAAATGCTCATAGCATGGACTTGATTGTAGAGTGTAACCTCTCAACAACACAATTAGTCTCGGGGTGGTAGAGGGTGGTCTTCATGTGCTTCACCCCGCAGGACTTCCACAGACAAGCCAGCAGGTCTGACATGAAATTGGCACCTCTGTCAGTCAGTATTTCGTTTGGGAAACCTACCCTGCTGAAAATCTCTAACAAAGCATTTGCCACTTTCTCTGCCTCAATAGAGGACAAAGCCACTGCCACGGGGTACCGTGTAGCATAATCCACTACCACTAGGATGTACTTTTTCCCTGTGGAACTTTGGGTACTCAGAGGGCCCACAATATCCATAGCTGCCCTCTGAAACAGCTCCTCAATCACAGGCAAAGGCATCAAGGGAGCTCTCACCTTGTCTCCTGCCTTGCCTACCTTTTGCCACTGCACACAGGTCCTGCAGTACCCTGTTACATCTCTGGAAATTCCAAGCCAATAGAAGTTCTGCATAATATGCCTCTTTGCACATTTTATGCCCATATGACCTGCAAAGGGAATACCATGGGCTATGGCTAGAAGTGCCAGACAGTAGGCTCTAGGCACTGCCAACTGCTGTACTCTCTCACCTTCTAGCCCTCCCTCAGGGGTCCGCTCTCTGTATAGTAACTCTTTGTCCCAGTATACAAATTCCCTCTTTCCTTGAGAATCAGGTGCCTCCCTAGCTACCTGCCTCAGGTTTTGCAATGTGGGGCTTGAGAGCTGAGCTTGTATCAACTCTCTCCTTGTAACCCTTCCCAGCTCCCCATCCACAGGACGTCTGGCATCCTCTGACAGTGGTGCCTCACTGTCAGCCTGGGTACTGCTACTCACCTCTACCTTTGCAGCCACTCTGTCCAAGGGACCATCAGTACCCCCAAGCAGCTGTGGCTCACCTTCAGTCTCACTGCTACAGGGTAGCTCCCTCCCTGAAGTAACCACCTCACCAGTCCTGGCTGCAAGTATGCAGTCTGTTTGGGATTCCTCCAGGCTACCAGATGGAACTGCTTGTCTCCAGGCCTGACTGCGTGTAACTGCACAAGCACAGGGTACTGAACTAACAAAATCATTCACTATCAGGACATCTGCAGGTGTATCCTCAAACACACCTACTTGCTGGCTTCCTTCTCCACACTCCAAGTCAAGGTTAACCCTATCCAAAGGTATTTGGAATGGGATCCCCCTAAAGTCCTGACTGGAGTAAACTGTCCAGGCATGTAGTGCACCTCTGTAACCATTGCAGGCTTTACAATGGTTATATCAGAGGCTGCGTCTCTCTTGGCAATGGTCTATTTGCCATTCACTACAATAGGATATAACCTCTGGTGTTAGTTCAGTACCCTTATTGTCCCAAGACAACCCACTATTGGCATTTTGTCTTTCCCACTAGCTGGCTCCCTTATCTTTTGTTCCCCACCTTGCCTCCGTGGATACCTGTATGCCACATGCCCCCACTGGTTGCATTCAAAACATTTAACCCTAGCTCCTGGATGTGTACCTGGACTAGTGGCTTCCCCTGCTACTGGCAGATTCTGTTGGGGCAGTCTGTGCTGCCCACACATGGGTTCCTTTAGACCCATGAGCAGTACTGGGGGTCCCCTTCCTGTGCAGGGCTGCCCTGCTTGCCAGGTATAGGTCTCCCTTCTTTCCCAACTCATCTGAAGTAGCACATTGTCTATCAGCTAACCAGATACTCCTGTCCTCAGGCAAAGTGCTAAGGGCTTGTTCCCGCACCAAAAGGTCTGCCAGCCCTTCAAAAGTGGTGACCTGACATCCAATCACCCACCTATGGAAATAAGTGCTCAGTTCAGAAACATATTCACACACACTTTCATCTGCCTTGAGTCTATGCTCACAAAACATTTTCTTATACGTTTCAGGTGTTAGCTTAAATAATTCTAACAAGTGATTTTTAACAGCAGTATAATCAAAACATGCAATGTCCGACATTTTTGACAAAACAGTTACAGCTTTACCATGGTGTAAGGTGGTCAGGAACCATACTCAGAGCCTTTGGTCAACAACATACTGTTTGCATGCCCTCTCAAACATATGAATGAAACTATCAAAATTATCCCCCTCTTTAAACTGTGGAAGAAATTTACTGACCTTTTGTGCTTCTGGGGTCTAGTTACTCCCTTCCCCATTACCTCCATGACTCTGGCAAAAAGACAGCATTTCCCTCTCATGCTTCCTCTGCAGCTCCTTTTTCTTGGCTTTCAGGCGTAGCAGTTTCTCATTCTCCTCAGCCTGTAGATTCCTTAGTCTGTCAGCTGCTTCTATTTCCAAACGCCTGGTCTTCAACTCAAGTCTCTTTAGCTACAGATGGATTTTTAAGTCCTCTCCAGAAAGGTTGAGCTGTCCATTCTCTGAGGGTAGTATATCTCCACTGCCAGTCTGATTGTCCTCCTGGTTTCTTTTTTCTGATGCAGTTGTAACCAAGGCTGCAATCAGGTCTGCCTTAGTCAGGTTTCCATGCACCAGTCCCCAGCCTGGCACATCTCTACCAGCTGGCTCTTTGTCAGCTTTCGATAATCCTCTGCTGACATGCTGCCTGCTCACCCTGACTAACTAAACTAACAAAAGAAATAAAACAATTTTGATCTGAATTCTTGAGTATTCACTGCATGGCTGATTTAGAGTACAAAACACCTTCAGAGCTCACTGTACACAAGCTACAGGAATTCACTCAACCCACACCACTACAAGCCAATTAGTATTTGCCAACCAATTAATATGCTGTGAGGATATCCCACCACTGACAAATAATTAATATGTGATGCCCGTGCCCTGGCACAGCAATCAAGGACCCTCAATCCCCACCACTAACACCAGCGAGGGGCATCTTGTATAGGAGGAAAGGGTAACAAATACACACAGTAAAGTACAATTTCCCTTAAGGGTACACAGAGACACATTCAGTCCGGGGCTGGTTGTTCCCTTACTCTCCAGGTCCCCAATAAGACTCCCCACTGGCACAGCTATAGGGTCTAGATCTCAGCCTAGTGGGAAACCTAAAACCTCCAGCACCCTCTCTGTCCAACCAATGCTTAATATCCCTGCTCAAGTAGCTGACACACACACACACACACACACACACACACACACACACACACACACACACACGCGCACACACGCGCACACACACACACACACACACACACACACACACACACACACACACACACACACACACACACACACTTTGAGAAGAGTTTATACAACCACACAGATACTCCTGGGGAAGGCCGGCACAGGTTCTCCAGCTGTGCCCCTTTTTCCCAGACTATACAGTAGTACCAGCTGCCACCACCCACTAATATTTATTAGCTACTCAAAGGCCCTTAAAAGGGTATTCAATTATTATCGTGCAATATTATTATCCAATTGGTAGTATAGCACCGGGCTAAAGCTATCGGGGTGGCTTTGTACAATTTTAGCAAAGGCATGAAAGTACTCTAAAGAGCTTAAATTATCTCTACAAAAACAGACACAATTGAAAGGGTTTAAAAATATTTAATAACAAATAGTCAAAACACAAGACAATACTTTTACTACACAGTGCTAGTCAAGAGTTCAGAAAACAGAGAAATACTTTAAATAATTCAGTAGTACAGTTCTGACATCACAGAAAAACACTTAGTCTAATCTTTCTAGTTTCGAGCTATTTCTAAGAGAAAACACAAGTCTAAAATAAACTTACATATCGAGCAAGACAGTGTTGATGTGTTGGATGGTCAAAACAAACATGCTTAATGCTCTCTGATTCTCTCTGTTTTTAAAATCACATTCCTGGGTCACATTACATCATTCTTCACACTTCCCTGGGTTACATTAGATCATTCTTTACACTTCCCTGAGTTCTCAGGCTAACAGAAACTACATTTACATTCTTCACCTCTGGGCAGAAACCAGAGCAATAAAGGACATTTATGCATGCAAATTCTGGTCATTAACTCTGGTCTTAAAACAATAGCAAGAATACCTTCATCTAGACTGGCCAGAGCCGTGTTTACATCAAAGGGTCACAACATGCTTTACTTGGTCAGCAGAGTGCACTGTTGTTACATTTTTTTTCAGTTCCACGTGTAATGCTATTTTTACCATTTAAGCCAGGCCTGTGGTTTACATTATTTACTGATGACAAAATTATGTCCAAAATTCTATCTGGCTAAGATGGCAGCCTTCACCTATCTTCACCCAATCTTCACAGGCACCATGTAGAGCCTACACAGAATGTATCTGTGTACATGGCTGCAGTCTCCCTTTGGAAGTGGAGCATGCATATTAATGATTTGGTGTTGCATGTGTTATTGAAGGGGACGTGAACAATACACTTTGAAGAAATGCACCTACAGTACCATAGTTCAATGGAAAACAGATTTAACAAATCATGAGAGAACATGGCCTATAAGCTTCAGCCAAAAATGGCAGCAAGTGTGGATATGTAGAATAAAATGCCATTTGTTAAAAAGAAAGCCTTGGAAATTATAATACTACTTGACAATTGTCTATAGCTGCCATACAGGCTCAATAGCTATTTAACAGTAGTCGATTATTGGTCAAAAGACAGCTTCCTTTTCGTTGATTCCTGTTCAGATGCTAAAGCTGTATGGCCTATTATGTTGAAAAATTTAAAAAAAAATCAAGACAGAACATGTGACTATCTCTCTCTCTCTCTATATATATATATATATATATATATATATATATATATATATATATTTATAAACATAGATTTTTTTTTTTACAAAGATGAACATTGACAGTTCTTTGTTTAAACATGTTGTCAAATGACACCAGTCTTCTTCTGGCTTGTGTTTTAAGGTGTTTGGTAGGGCTGTGCCATCAGAAAAAAAAGTTGCGACACTAATATTAATTTGGAGCTAAAGGCATGACAGCCTTGCATTTTATTTAAAGCAAGCAATTGTTGTGACTAAATGTAAACATCTTTATGATGTCAATAATGCTTTTGTATATCAGTATGGCACATTTAGTATACTGGTTTTGTCTAAGGAAAAAAATATTTTTCAGTAGTTTTGTTGGCAGATAGTTTTGTTAAAATTGTGTAGTTAGTAAATGCTTGGAGTTTTATTAAGTATTCCATTATTATTATTATTATTTTATTTGTTTCTTTTATGTTGCCCATTGAAGGTAATAAATAGAGCATTTGCTACTTAGTCTTTGAGGCAAAGGACAATTCAAAGGAAAGGAGGAAAATGTTTGTTGAGGTAGTGTAGGTGGCTTACTGCTCTTTTGTGATAACGTTTTCAGGATAAAATTTTCCCAAACAGGCATGGTCATTCTGCAGACCATGTGCAGGTGTAGAGTCTGTAAGCAACAATGCTGGTGAGAAAGGAGGAAGATGCTGAGGAGGTAAGGACTCATAGTACACAGTCTGATGCAGAAAGTAGGTAGAGCTCAGTTAAGACACATATCTAGCAGTTAGACAGATACATATGATATGAATTTGTCAAAGGGTATAACTTGTATGCCCTGATTACTGATGGGCGCTGGCTGCATAGGTAGCCTTTATTGTCAAACATGTTGATGAAAAGCCACTGTGGTATTGACTTTATATAGATATAGTACTGCAAGAGTGCATAGCTTTATCTGATAACCTACATTTCTTACTTTACATATAACAGAGGAAGAACTTTTGCATCTCCAATACACTTACATTGAAGATTCAAGTTATCATTTGTATGTTCTACTTACACAGATCATGAAAAGTGTCATCCTGTCTTTTTAGTGCAGTACTACCACTTTTCTGTAAAATTCAAAAGCCTGAGTATGAAGTGCAATGTAAGAATTTGCACTCAATCTACTCTAGTCTACCTCTCAGATGGATCTACTAGTTGGTTATGAAAGCAAGCAGTATTAAATCTAGTCCCATGACTCATACTGACAAGCCTGGCCACCATAATTTGATGTTTTGAGTATGAATATCAATGTCATTAACATGCTCATCCTTGAATGTCTTCTGTTTTGCTGTTATTCAGTAGATCATCTTGTCAACAAGGTTGCATGTGTGTATGCATGTTTTCATTTACAAAATTATTCAGTGATAAAAATGTTCAAAAATGTGACTTTCATCATTGACTTAAAATAATTTATTGCCAGATAGCAGGATTTATCCATGCAAGATGCTGTGGTTAATAACTAGAGCACACTGGAAGGCAGCAAATTCATTCAAAAGGTCGTAGGTGATGGCGCCTCTCTTTTTAATAAAATAAATTTAAAAAATCAAATAGTTGTTAGACACAAGAGAAAGACTATGTAGTGCAGGAGAAAAGGAATAGGGCATATAGCTGTGGATTCTGTAACTCATACAGATACATCTGCAATGTTTATAACTATACTAACTCACACTCAGGAAGAATTTTAATATCAGTTGACTTTTAAATCTGTAATTGCTCCTTTCCAGTGTGTGCTGCTCATTGCTTCTCACGTGAACATTTCTGATATTGAAAAACAAATAAGAATGCAAGCCAGATAACTTATGAGTATTATAGAGCAAATACCAGAAAAGAAGTGTGGGATGCCTAGTATATACATTGCAATGCGTGCAACAAATTTAAAAAAGTTTGAATTGATTGCATTAGAAAGCAGTGTTTTAAGACAAAAGAAGTATAAGGTTACATTTATTATGGGGAAAAAGGATATTTAATAGCATATATTCAAAAATAATTTAATAGGCATCCTAAATAAACATTACTATCATAACACATTTAATCGAGTCCTCTTATCACCCTTAGATTACATCTAATGTGCATATTAATTTAAAAAAATAAATGGAAAAATTGAAACGCATAACCTCTTAGCACATTAGAACTACAATGTCATAAAAATCTTTTAGGAGACACAAGAATTGTAACTAATGACGCTAAAGCAAAGTATTGCAGAAATCTCCAGACACATTATATGGTAAACTGAGAACAAATTTTTGTATTCTAAATAAATGCATTGCCTGTAAAGATATTTTTCAGACTCGAAGTCTCCTTCAAAACTAAGTATAGAAAAGCTCCAGAAAATGCACACTAATATGTTATTTTTTCCTAAAAACCTCTACATATTTTAATATTCCATCCTCTCTCTCCCACAGTTAACTTCACTACAAAAATTTCTTGAGTACTGTCCTTGTACTTCAAGGTGCTCTCCTACAAACATGTTGAGAAACTCCTGTCTTCCATCAATTTTAAATACACCCTAACTTTCTCTATCTATATCCGGAAATCTTATCTTCATGGGTTTAATTTATCTCCAAACCCATAGCTCGTGTTTTACATCTCTTCCCTGCAAACAAGTCTAGTATCTTCTTACTCCAAGGACTCTTACTATCCCCTGAAAAGAAATACAAAATCCCAATTCAGCTGCTGACTTCAGACTTATTTCCAATTTTGACCATTGACAAACATTCTAGAGAAACTCATTTATGAAAAACTGTTAGAATATATTCAAAAATGTGATATCCTCACATACAGACAGACAACATGATTTCAGGCTAAAATACACAGTCCTTAGTCTGCTATTATATAAACAACTTTAATTTTTTATTTAAAAATAGATGAAGATAGGCTTACTTTTTATATATTTCTAGATATAAAGTGAGATTATGAAATTGTAGTTCACAATGTTCTACTAAATCTAGCAGACTAAGATTACTCCTTAGGTTACTACATAATTCCATAGTTATCTGGGTAATAGGTCCTTCACTTTCTCAAGCCATATCCTCCCAACAGTTATGGGCTACCTGACCAGAGGCATGCCACAAGGCTCACTGTTAGCTGCTTGCTCCTTTCTCTGCGCATCAATAACTTACCATAGGATATTCCTAACTTTAACATAACACTATATGCTGGTGATATTGCATTTACAGCTGCACATAAAACACAACAACTAAAAGAGTATTTCTCATAATCTCTCATACAATTGCAGACCTCTTTATATTCCTCTCACTTTTTTGAAATAAAATATCTTGCTGCCCTAGAAGATAACACATTTTCCCTACACAGACATGGAGAAGACATTACCAAAACAGTTCTATACCATTTTAGGTCATAAGTTCATAGGTTCATAGGTAGGTACTAGGCTATCGGCCCTGGGGCCTATACAAGCCCAGCCAAAAAGGTACCCTGGCTTTTGCCACCCAAGAAAATTATTTTCCTGTGCCACTGTCGAGCAGAGCCACAGAGGTGATCCCCGGGGTGAATTTCCTATTTCCCATCCAATCATCAAGATTTTTCTAGAAGAGTGTTAATGAGGAGCTTTGTTTGATATAGATAGATAGTTTATTCCAGAGTATGGGAAGTCTCTGGGACAGGAATCTATCCCTCCGGCATGTTCTGTTTATTGGGGTGACAAGGTTTAGGTCCCTAGAGTGTGTAGCTCGGAGGGATTGGGATTTCTTTAAGTGGAGCATGTCCAACAGCTCTGGGTTTGACATAGCTTTGTATGTTAGGCAGAGATCACCTCTGAGTAGGCGATATGCGATGGAGTAAAACTGGAGTTTTTTGAGATGGTCTGCGTAGGGCATCTGTTTGAAGCCAGTAATCCTCTTTGTGAGGTATTTCTGCGGCCTTTCCAGTTTTTGTAGATGTCTTGTGAGGTACATATCAAAAGGGGCGTTGTACTCTATAATGGGACTAATGAGTGATGAGTATAGGAGAACAATGACCTCCTTTTTTCTGGATGAGAAACCTTTTGTGATGAGGTGTGCCATGTAGAAGGATTTTCTAACTACTGTGGTGATGTGATTATCAAATGAAAGACTACTGTCCACCTGTGTCCCACAGTCTCTTATCACACTTTGGTGTTAAGTATACTACCGCCTATGTTGTAGTTCATAGGTACAGAGTTTTTACCAAAGGGGATGACAATGCACTTTTTGGCATTGAGCTTGAGGCCATGGCTTTGACACCAGGCATCTGTCTCAGTGAGGCCCTTTTGTAGGATGTCCACATCATTAGGAGTTTCAATTATGGCTCCTAGTTTGCAGTCATCTGCGAACTTCGTTAGCCAAAGACCTTCTGTGTTAGCCTGTACTTCAGAGAAGTAGATACCAAACAGGAGAGGACCCAGGACTGAACCCTGTGGTACTCCACTTGTCACTGGTCTGAAGTTGGATTTGGAGTCTGCTACTTTCACAGTGTGGGTTCTGTCAGCGAGCCAGTTGGCAACCCATCTTGTGACATAGGGATTTATACCTAGTTTAGTGAGTTTATCTATAATTCCAGAGTGGGGGATGGTGTGGAAAGCCTTGGCAAGATCTAGATAGGCTGTGTGAACCACCTTACCCTTGTCTACAGCTTTGGTGACTGCTTCAAAGAAGTGTATCAGGTTTAGGAGACATGATCTGCCTTTTACAAACCCAAACTGTTTGCGATCCAGAGTTTGGAGATTACCAATATCTTTGTTTATAAGTTCCATGATGATACGTTCCATGGCCTTGCAGACCAGGCTCGTCAGGCTAATGGGGCGGTAGTTCCTGGGGTCTGTGGTGGCTCCCCCCTTGTGAAGTGGGATAACCGTTGCTGTGCGCCATTCAGCAGGCACAAAGCCTGAGGTGAGGCTATGATTGAACATGGTACTTAGGTGGGGTTCCAGTTCGTTCTGTAGTTCATGTAGAATGCTGCCTGGGATGTTGGCTGGTCCCATGGATGCTGTGTTCTTGGCTTTGGAGAGTGTGTTTTTTACCTGTGCAGCCGTGATTACAGGAACTTTGCATTTTTCCAGTAAAGAGATGGGCTCATTAGAGGGTGAGAGGGGGGTAAAGTTAGCACTGAACCTATCTGCCAAGATGTTGGCAATATCAGTTGGGTCTGTATATTTAGTGCCATTGTGCTGTAACTCAGAGCAGATCTGAGTGTTGCCATTGAAATTCTTGACATAGCTATAGAATGCTTTGTGGTTGTCTTTAGAATCAGTGGCGATTTTGTTTTCGTAACTAGCTTTGGAGGATTTTATCAGGGATCGCAGCTTCTTACTGAGGCTGACCAGGGAGTTCCTCCACTCGTTGGATTTTACTTTCTTTTGCAAGAGTTTCTTCCTTCTGTTGTACAGTTTGTTTATGGCAGGGGACCACCAGATTGGCTTCCTTTTTTTGGTGGATAGCGTCTTGGTTCTGTTTGGGATAGCACGATCCATGCACTCATGTAAGTGCTTATAAAGTGCAATTGTGTAGGATTCAGTAGTGATAACTGTATTGTCCATCTGCATGGGTGTCATGAAGTTCACAACTTCTGTCTTAAGAAGCATGAAGTTGGCTTTGGAGACATTTTTTACCATGGTTTCCTTAATGGGGGTGGATGCAGGATGTGGATATCTAGGGTAATTAGCTTATGTTTGGATCGGACCAATGAGGCGTTGACTTCAGGTGTGGAACACCGATCACTCATATTGGTAATGACTAGATCTAGGATATTGTTGCCCCTGGTAAGGGTGTGGATAAGTTGATCCAGGGCATTGGAGTTTATGAATTCCAGAAAGCGGTGAGCGAAGGAGTTGGTACATGAGTAGTTTTCCCAGTTAATGGTGTGGTAGTTGAACTCGCCCATTATTAGGGTTTTTGGTTGAACCCTAATATTTTCCAGTACATCAAGAAAAGAGGAGTGGGAATCCTGGTTCATGGTGGGTGATCTGTAGCAAGCTACAATATGGATTTCAGTTTTGCCCAGAATTAGTTGCACTTGGATAACCTCAGCTGCATTATGCTGAGCAACTAGCCCGGAGGTGTGGAGGTCAGCCTAAAACATTTCTAATTTACTTATCCTTGAAGTATGGAGAGTTACTTCTACTGCTGTCTGTGTACTTAGAGTCAAACTCTCCTTTCCTATTATCACCTATAATGTCAAACCATAACCGCACCTTCCCTTCACCTCAAAGAAAATAAAATAGTCAACTCCATCCATTTTTCAAATGCTAATGAATATCACCACACAAAAATAAAAAAGGTTAACTGACATCCAATCCATTCCAGAGCTACCTGTTTACTTAATATGTTCATATTTTGTTTCCTAATGAAGGATACTGCCCTCAGTTAGGTAATAGACCTCCATTTGAAGACAGCTGCTATACTCTGTGTTAGCAGTCATCTCTCTGACAATAAGGAAAAAAAGACAATTCCATAATCTGGCCCCTGCACACTGGAACAAGTTACCCAGGTGAAATCACTGCTTTGGATAATCTTTCTGAGTTCAAAAGAAATCTGAAAGTACACCTGGCTGAAAAATATTCTTGAATGTCCTTGAGAGATACAAGCTAATTCTTTCTGGTTATTCTAGAAACCTCTCACATTGCTTCCTGTATTACATTTACAGAGCAACTTGTACTAGAATTCTTGACTCGTGTAAATATGTATGTATGTAAATATGTAAATAGCTATTACACTTCTAATTTCTCTGTTTCATCTCCCATTTTTCCATTCACTTTACTACCAAACATTCTGTCATCTCTTATCCTCTGTTTATTATGCCATCTCCAGTCTTACTTTAATCCATATTCTATCAAGTAATATATAAATGTGCAATGTACACTGGGATGCATTCGTAGTGGCAAGTATTTTGTGAACTCTTTGCACTCTCACCATTCTTCATGGATTAGAAGTATTTGAACCATGGGAAACTTTAATAAGCAGTGCATTAGTGCATAACATGCAGCATAGGGGTTTAAGTTCTTATCCTGCTTGGCTGATTGCTGTGCAAATAGAAAAATAATGGCTTCATCTGAGAACTTCAGAGAGGATATAAAAATGAAGAAAATGTTCGAAGTGATATCCAAGTTGTTTCAGAGTTCTGCTAAGGACTTAATTCATATCAGGAATACTACAACAAATCATGAGGCTCAACTTAATTCACAGAACAGGAAAACAGAAGACATTGCAGATAAAAATGTGTTTTGCAGAAATGTGAAGCAGAAGCCTACCTGCTGCGGCAAATTTCAAGCCAATTTGATACTAGATTAGATGGCACGAAAAATAGGACAAAGTGCATTAGTATAAGAATTCTGGGCCTCCTTGAGCACATGGAAGGAAATAATACCAAGGTCATTATTGCAGCAGATCTGAAAAAATATTCTGGATCTATAGACAATGGCTGGTCTTTTTTGTCTAAGACAGTCCTGAATCATGACCATTTAATGGGCTTGAGTAAGGGTTTGACTTTCTTGCCTTCATCTATGGTGAACTTGATTTCTTCTATTAATTTCTTAAGGGAATATGTACAAATGATTAATTTAAATTTTTTTTTTTTTATGGATAATGTCACTTGTGAAAAAGAATAGTTTAGACAATGGAGTGTTTTTAATCCACCCTTAAGACCTGAGCTAGATGCTTTTCTACTTACATTTGAAAACAATGTTAGAGATCTGTTGAATAATAAGGCAAATCCTTATTTGTATAATTTAACAAAAACTGAAAAAGGTGCATTAATGGAATTGAAAAATAATACTGATCTATATATTACAAAATCCAATAAATAGAATGCGATAGGTGTATTACATGTTATTTACTATTATGAGCAAGTAATGAAGTTTTTTATGAAAGGATGACTTGGCAAGTTACAAAAAGAGCCTATGGTGTTATAGATTCTTCGATTGAAGAATGGTTCATCGAAGGGCTTACAAATTCAAATACAGCTGAATTTGTTCAAATATGGAATCAGAAGTTAGGGAGTTTTTTGGCCTTCCTAAGGTTCATAAGAACCTGGATGAGCATGTTTTAGGCCTGTAGTAGTCAGTTGTTGCAGGAAAACAGAGTCAATGGCCATTTATATTAATAAATTCTTACAGACTGTAGTATGTCGAGGTGAATCATGTATTAGACTCTTTTGAATTTGGCGAGTTTGTGAATAAAGCGGAAATGGATGATCCTATGTTGCTAGCTGCAGAGGATGTAGTATCATTGTATACCGTCATCCCCAATGAAGAGGGCTTTGAATTTGTGAACAGAAAATGACATACTTCAGGTCTTTTTAGTGTAGAACAAGTGAGGTTGTTCATAGAGATGCTTGATGTAATTTTGACATATAATTTTTTTGAATTTGAAGATAAATGTTTAGACAAAAAATGGGGTGCCTATGGGGTCAGGAATGTCCCCGAGCTATGCCAATGTTTTCATGAATGGTTAGGGAAAAAAGTATATTTATAATTCTGATTTTTTTTTAGTAATGCTGTATTTTTTAAACAATTCTTTGATGATTTGTTTTTTATCTGGAGTGCGGACAAAAAATGAACTAGGTGAATTTATGTTGTACTTGAATAATGTTACTGATTGAAATTCATTTATAAAGTGGGTGAAATGAGTATTAATTTATTTTAGACTTAGTGGTTTATAAATCTGCCAATAGATTAAGGTAAGAATATTTTAAAAAGATGTACAGAGTAATAGTTATTTGCATTATAAAAACATGTATAATAACAGCCTTAAAAAAGCACATAGTAAAAGGTCAATTTCAGCAAGTGAGTGAATTAACAGACGATAATGATTTTTTTAATGTAGGATATGAGGCTATGAAAATTAGATTTTATGAAAGAGTGTATCCCAGGAAATGATTAATAATGCTATGTTGGAGGTTAGAAAAAAATAGAAGACAAACATATGTATGCAATAATCCTATTGAGAATAATGTGGGCAATAGGGTAAATAGGAATAAAACAAAAGATTTTTCCTTAGCTTGTTCACTAGGAAATTTAGTAGACAACAAAACTACACAAAGAATAATAAAATATAATTCCAGGTTCTTGATGAATTTCCAGGATATAAAAACTATTATTGGGGATAACCCTACTTTTGTGCCTATGTTATGGAAAATGACAAGATAATGTTGCCAGCTAGGAATTATGAAATTAGATTACATAACATAGATAATTGTTAATCAAACTTTGTCATTTATATTGCTCTTTGTAATTTATATCCAGCATTTAATGTTGGCAGAACTATTAGAGAATTTCACATGAGAATTTATGAACATGTAATCACAGTAGAAAAAAAATGGAACTAAGCAATGCCCTAGGAAAATTTGTGAAACAAATGCATGTGGGTCTTTTGAATAGAGTAAAATTTCATTTTTCAGTCATTGATCAAGTTTATAATTATGATATTAAGTGGGATGTCGAAGACAAATTGAAAAGGCAAGAGTACTGCTGGCAAGTAAGGTTAAATACTTGTGTTTCTCCTGGATTAAATGATAGTATAATTTTAAAGTAGTACTAAGAAGGAAAGAGTTACTTCATTAAGGTATATGTGGCATGTGATCTAAATTAATTTATTTAAGTGATGTTTTAAATTTAGAGCAACTTGGTCTGATGAAGTTCCATGTATGGAATTAAAGTGCTTACCAGTTGTTTGTTTTAGGTGTGTTTTTCATGTTATTAAACAAAGTATAGTTTTAAAGTCATTTGTTATTTTTTGATAATACGGCTTATAGTGTTTGCTTTTAGAAGGGCTTTTAATGTTTTTATTAATATATAAACCAAGCATAATTAAATACTTATTTAATTTTGTATTTCCTTGCTCCATCCATTTCTTATCCTTAGTAATTAAAACTTAATTAAAACTACATGATCTGCCATCTGCATAAGTAAGAATTATTGGAATATATACTCCTTCCATTATCTTATATAATGCCATTTTCAATTCTCTCTTCATTTTATTAACAATCACATTTATAACTAATGCAAATAAATGCTACTTGCCAGACATCCCTGCTTTATCCCACATTCCATTTTTATTTCTCCACTTAGCCATCCATTTAATATTACTCTTATAAGTTCATAGGTTCATAGGTTGTTACTAGGCTATCAGTCGTAGGGACTCTACAAGCCTTGCCATAACAATTCCCTGGCTATTTCTTCCCACACTATTTACTTCCCTGGACCCCTGTCTAGCAGGGCGACTGACGTGATTCCCGGGGTGAATTTCCTTTCTCCAATCCAATAGTCAAGGTTCCTTTTGAAGAAAGCCAACGAGGCACTCTGCTTGACATGTATGGGCAATCTATTCCAGAGTCTGGAGAGTCTCTGGGTCAGAAACCTATCCCTCCAGTCATTATTATTTTCATACACTGATCTGATAACCTTTATTGTTTTATCAATTATATTATAATCTGTTTAAACAGTCCATAACTCATCATATTGTATTCTGTCAAATGTGTTACTCATATTCCTTACCACAATTTTAGTTTCTACCTTTTTATTTGTAATATCATCTATCACTTCTCTTAGTATCCATAATAAATCTTGACTTCCTTTCCCTTTTTCCAAAAATTGCACCCTCCAGCAACTTATCCATACCTTTTCCTAATATTTCTGCTATTATTCTCATAAATAATCATCTGTATTGTTCAATACTATTGGTCTCCAGTTTTTAATATCTTCTTTTCTCCTTTTTTTCCAAATAAATTTTGCAACCCCCAACATGCATATCTCTTCTTTAACTGTCCCTTTCTCTACCCACTCATTCAACACTTTCACAAGATATACTTTTTTGGCATTATTCCATATTGTAATGCATATAATACTCAATTACTGTGTCTTTTTCCATATCCAATTCTTTTAGCATTTTATTGAACTCTTCTACATTTATCTTTTTCTCCATAATCTCATTATCTTCCTTACATAATTTATTTACTTTCCATATCTGCCTCTCTTTTGTCTCCCACTTTTTAAATGTGTTTTTTTACATACTGCTTTATTACCACAACTATTTTTCTTGTGTATTCACACTTTCTCCTTCATTACTTTTCAACTCCCTTATTATCCTCATATTTTCTCTCACTATCTTACTCAAATATGGAACGTCTTCTTTTTTCCCTTGTAGGAAATACATTTGCTTATATAATGTTTTCTAAATTTTCTCATGATATATTATATATCTCTTTTTTCTTTTCATAAAAGCTTGTAGTATTTTTGACACCTCTTTAAATACTACGTGACTTAAATTATATTTCTGCTTTTCTTTCCTTCTTCTCACCACTTGACATTAAAAAAAATTATATTTTTCTTGAAAGGTTATCCACCAGTCAAGTCCAGTTTTCATAGAAGATTCTCATTTCTACATGATCTTGGAAATACTGATCAAGTTCCTTTCTATCTCTCTCATCTACATCTTTCTCTTTAATTTTTTAATACCTTTGCTAACCCTATATATTCCTCATTTTCCTTTACTTCCACCCATATAGCCAGATGATGTGAAAAAACAATTTCCTTTATTTCTTATTTTAAAATTTTCAAACTATCAGATATTACAAAATAATCAATTTCTATTTTAATATAATTTCTTAAGTCCAGTGTTTATTATGCAGTATATATAGCTTTCCATTATTTCATACACCTTCTTAACATCATCCTCTTCTTTTCTTCTTTTCATTAAATCACAATTAAAATCCACTCTAATATTATTTCCATATTCACTCCCACATAATTTAAGATATTTTAAACATTTCCTCTCTTGTTTTAGTAACATATGCATACATTGCATTGAGTCTATAGACATCATTCTGATACCTTATATCTAACACTGTTATTCTACCTAATTCTATTATAGTAAAATCTAAGATTTTAACTGTTTCATTACATAACACATCAATCCCTGGGCATGTATCTTTTCCCATATTCTAAACAATGCTTTTATCCATAGATTTCTTTTTTTATATAACATTGTTTTATTGATTTTCATAGACCAAGAAATTATTACATGATACAGATAATTATTCATTAACATGACATTAAATACTCAACTATGTACAATTATATACAAAATGCTCATAACTAAAACAGCTTTGTGCAACATATTACATTTTGTCTAATATATTTTTTAATTTCAACCCAGATAACATTTTGTGGGTCATTCTTGTTATTCTACAGTTAAGAGTTTCAAGTTCTCTGTTACATACTGCCTTTGTCAATAGTATAAACTCAGTAAAAGAGACAGTCACTTTACTTTCCAATTTGAAGTAATAACTTTCCTTGCTATTGCCAAGATGGACCATAAAAGATGTATTTGTGACTTTGGTATACAATCTGGTATTGGGGCATTGAGTAATAAAAGTGTATCTGTAATTATGCATTTGTCTGTCCACAATGCCTTTGTAAAAGCTCTAAATTTCAGCCAAAAAGGAACAATCATTTTACATTCAAGGCACATATGTATCCAATCTGCACAGAGACTCTCATCACATCTCCAACAATTATGACTAGTTTTATTCAATATTGTTGCAATTTTCTGTGGAGTAAAATAACTCCTGCGTATAAATTTCCATGTAAATATTTTCCAATATAAAGATGATGTTGTATGATTTATCGACCTGAGTGTTAATAATTTGTCATTATCAGAGAAGCTAAATTTGTTAGTATTTTCTATAAAACTCCATAGAGAACCATCATGCTGTTTTAAGTCAGCCCTCATTGTCTTATAGATCTTAGATAGAGAAAACCCCATGCTAAATTGTAAAGAATTTAATTCGCACAAAAGTAAAATTATTTTAGGCTGAGGTGAAGTATATGACACTTGACTTGTTTTAAATTCTTTTATTAGATATTCTATGAAGATTTGAATATTTAGCCAATTATCATGATTTACGTTGTATCTTGCTAAGAGACTTGTAGTGTCAAGAATATTATTTATACTAAGGAATTGGTGCCAGTAATTTAACCCATTGCCTTTCATTTCTATTATTTTGTTTATATTGAAAGAATCTAAGCAATTGTTTGTGAACGCTGTTGGGAACATTAATATTGAGAAATGTCTTGTTATGCAATGTGTGTTTATAATTTTCTTAAAATTGTATAGTATATAACTAATGCAATATGGTAGCTTCTCATTTTTGCTTTCTTTATATACTGAATCTTTCACTGTTAAAAACAGTTTATTATTTTCAATAAAAAAGTAATTGTTTATTTTTTCATCAATATTAGATAATAAAATGTTTGTATGCAAATCATTCCAATTTGATGTATACTTATTACTTAACCACTTACTTATGATATGAATTGTAACTGAATCAGCATATAGTTCTAAATTCGGGAATGTGATTCCACCTTTTTCTCAATCTCTATTGTGCCAATCATATTTTATTCTGGGTTTTTGTGAGTACCATAAAAACTTAATTAAAAGTGAATTTAATTGTTTTATTATTTTTTTTGGAGAGCTAATAATTATAGATTGAAACAAATACAAAACTTTAGGAAGAATACACTTCTTTATTAGTATTAGTTTTTCTTCAAAATTAAATAACATTTTATTCCACTTGTCTATATATTCTTTGACTTTATCCAATAGATTTCTATAGTTAACTTGTATCATTTCTTTCCAACTAGGCTTTATATACACACCTAGATATTTAATAGACTCATTTCCCCAGTTAAAGTTATTATATTTTCTCCATTTTGAACTTACTTTACTATTTATTAATAATGTTTCAGATTTATTATTATTGAACTTTAGGCCAGAACATTTCTCAGAAAGTTCTATAGCATCTGCAATATGCCTTATTGAAGAGTTTAAATTACCTATGGTTAGTATTATATTGTCAGCAAATAACTGTACTTTTGAAGAATAATTTGAATTAAGAGTGAAACTGTTTATGTTATCATTTTTTCTTATGTAGTTTGCAAATGGCTCTACTGATAATGCAAATAACAGAGGTGAAAATGGGCAGCCTTGTTTAGTTTCTTTTAGTATTTGAATTGTGTTAGATAAGAATGCCCCAATTTTAATATATGACACAGACTTTTTGTATAAGGTATTTATTAGTTCTATGAAATCATTGGATAAATTAAATGTTTCTAATACGTTAAATAAATATGTCCAAGATAGAGAGTCAAATGCTTTTTCAATATCTAAACTAATTATTGATAGTTCTTTTTTTTCATATTTGCAACATCTATAAGGGTTAAAAGCATAATGACATTGTCTTGAACTTTTCTATTCAAAATAAAACCTGCTTGATCATTTTCTATTATTCTCGAAATGAATTGATTTAATCTTTTAGTAACTATTGGGGTGTAGATTTTATAATCTACATTTAGTAGAGATATAGGTCGATATGATGTCACTAGCTTAGGATCTTTGTGTTGTTTTAGAATGGGAGATATAATAGCATATTTCAATGTTGGAAAAATGCTTTTATTTTTTCTAAATTCTTCATAAGCTACCTGCAAAATCTTTAAAGTATCTTCTGGGAACAACTTATATATCTCTCCAATAATTCCATCTAATCCTAGTGCCTTATTGCTTTTAAGGTTTAGAATACATTCTTTAATTTCTTTTAATGTTATTGGGTTAAGCAAATTAGTATTTTGTTCTTTTGTTACTTTTTTGTTAATATTTTCTTTCAGAAAATTATTTGGAAGTGCACTGTTTACCGAATCAACATTTGTATTGTTTAACCTCTCGTAATGTACGCTAAAGACCTCCAAAACTTCTTTGTGCTCCGTAACATTTTTTGTTTTAATTCCTTTACTGTCAATTATTTCTTTTATATGGTTAAGGCCAGCTAGATGTTTTGACTGCCAATCTATGTATGTGCTTGGGGGTTCACTGAATAGGATTGAATTCTTAATTTTTCTAGATTTATTGTTACTTTGTGATTTAGAATTTCTGTGTATCTATTGTTTAATGTTTTTAGCTCAGAATTTGTTCTTATGCCTTTGGTACTTAAACTTTTCCTTATTTTATCTATATTTATTTGTAGTTGAGTTAGTTCTTTTTCCATTGTTTTCTTTTGATTAGATACCAATTTTTGATCTTACCATATAAGTAAGATTTTAGTGAATCCCAAAGTATGACCTTTGAAGTCTCATTACTATTATTAATATCTTGAAAAAGTTTTATTTCATTAAGGAGCCACTCTTTAAATCCTTCTAATGTAGTTATATAGACAGGTAATCTTAAGTCTTTAGGCGTGATATTAAGCTTAAAAAATAAGGCATTATGGTCTGACAATGGGCACGAGCTAATTAAGACTTCTTGAATCTTGTGAAATATATTATTTATAACTAGTACTTTATCAATTGTTGTTTGTGTACCATGCCTATATGAATAGTGAGTGTATTCTAATGAGTGAGCTTCTTTTAGAGCATAAATATCTCTAAGATCTAATATATTAATGATATTTTTTAACTTTTTTTGCTGCAGAAGATGCTTTAAAATTATCTTTTTTTGTAGTATCTTTATCAGAAAGGAGAAAATTAAAGTCTCCAGCATGTATTATTTCACCTTTGGATTTGGAAATTATTAACTCCAGCTGTTTATTTGCTGTAATTGCTCCAAAACCAGGTATCCAGTAAGAGTTTACTAATGTTACATATATTTTGTTTATCTCTAAAACTACTAAGCATAGCATACCATTCTTACCTGTATAGGTATCAATGATTTTAGGTATTGGTAATCAGACCTCCCAACCGTTCCGAATTACTCGGTTTTTACCGAGTTTTGGGGTCCAAATGAAGGGGTGCCATGATTCCCGAGTGGCACCCCTTCATTTCTGATTTATTTCTTTTGGGTTTCTAAATTTTTTAAAATATCCCGCTGTCAGAGCTGACGTCATCACGTGCGCAATAACGTCAGTGCTGTCAGGCTACCAGCCAGTCGGAATTGAGCTCAAGGAGCTCGCATCATCATTTCCGGCTGGCTGGCCGTTTGCATCATCATTTCCAGCTGGCGGGATTAAAGCAGCATGAGAAACAGATAGGGAGCCTGGCAGCATGGCGGGATTAAAGCAGCATTTGAAACAGACAGAGAGCCTTGCAGCATGGGGAACAGGAGTCCACCAAGTCCAGGACTAATGACAGCAGCAGCATGGGATGGACTAATGGCAGCAGCATGGGACGGACTAATGGCAGCAGCAGCATGGGACAGAGGCAGCGGGACTAATGGCAGCAGCAGCATGGGACGGACTAATAGCAGTAGCATGGGACGGAGGCAGCGGGACTAATGGCAGCAGCAACATGGGGACTAATGGCAGCAGCAGCATGGGACGGAGCGGGAGTGTGGGAGTGGACTAATGGCAGCAGACAGGGAGCTGGGATTAATGGCGGCAGCATGGGCCGGGGAATGGATAGCCCACAGCAGCAACATGAGGAAAGGAACAGAAGAGGCCGAGCACTACTCAGGGTAAGTTACCAGTGTGTGTGTCTGTGTGAAAATGCCCCCATATAATACACTTGGTGGCTAGAGGTATTCAGGCTCAAACTCTGTACCTTTAGTACAGGGTAAAAAGAGCCTACTATCCCTAGCCACCACCATTTCTTAATTCTGACTGAGTTGAGAGCTATGATGAGAAATAAGAACACTTTTTTTTTTTGTGTGTGCTAAGAGTTTAGAGCTATGATAAGAAGTGAGCACACAATTTGTATTCCCCTATTATTGTTTTTGTGCTAACAGTTCAGGGATATGGTGAGTGAGAAGTGAGAACTGAATTTGTATTCCCCCATTATTGGCTTTGTTGTTTGTCCATGTTTTTTGTGTTAAGGTTAAGAGCTATGTTGAGAAGTGAGAAATGAATTCACTAAATGATGGCTATTAAGTTTCAGTCTTCCTAGTCTATTTTTCAGGCAGCTGCTGATGTGGGATAGTGGTATGTTGTTCTGAATGTAGTGCATAGAGTCCTGGGTTCAAAACCTGCCAGTGAAATGCATGATGGTAGCACAGCATTTTATTCTAGCAACTTTACAAAATTATACAAGCAATGTTTAAAATGTGTCCCTGGTTTTTGACCTTTTGTCCCCCCCCTGGCCCCCCCCAAAAAAAGTGAAATTGAAAATAAGTGTGAAACGCTGTGCAAGATGCCTATGGCTTACACTACTGTCATTCTATTTATAGTGTGGGTGTGGAAGCAGACTTTTATGATGGAAAAGTTCTGAATTGGGCAGTTTTGTCATTATTGGTTCATGTGTTTTGTTTCATTGCCTACAGTACAGATTACTGGTAAAATGTTCAAACAATAAATTTAAAATGCGCTCTAACATATGTGTTGTATTATACAAGGAATATAATTTAATAAAGTCAGGAAGGTATATAAAGAAAAGAACACATGTATGTTTCTTGTTTTGTGTGCAAGGGGCCAATGATTTGAAAACAGCCTGAAGGTAATCTTTATCCACCACTGGCCATGGCCAGATGCATTTTCTTTGGATGTGGTGTGGGTTTCGATGCTGTTTCAATGAATGTGAGTTTCAATGGCAAAGTTTAATGTCAAGCCTATTTTCATTGTGAGACAGTGTTGCTTTGTTTACCAGATGATGTCTTTTAGTGTTTCTGCATTGTTGTGCTGTAAAATGTAAAAATAAAATTCAAATCATTGTAGAAGTAAAGCAGTATGCATACATTAGTGTTTATGGTAAATGGGGCAAAATAGCCAGGTAACAGGACACTGGAATGGCTGCAGGGGGACTCTGGTCTGGTGCCATGTTTTGGTTGTCTGTTCTTCAATTTGCGTTCAAAAGTTGATATCCCACAATCCCATTGGAGTGGGTGGGGTTACACAATTATGTATGCAAATTAGATGTTAATCGGCGTACAGATTTATACCTATTTTTCATGGGCCTTGTCCAGATTTTTGATGTTTCCAGGTTGAGAGGTATGTTGGTAATGTTTTTCTCCATAGTATCATCGTGCCTCTTCTCTTTGTTTGATAATGAGACTCTGCAAGAATCATATAACCGTTAAAAGATAATCTGTCTAAGTCCTTATTAACAATGTGTGTTTCCTGTAAAAACCCTATATCTACCTTATTCAGTTTCAATTATTTAACTATACTTCCTCTTTTGAAAGGATTATTAAGGCCATTGACATTTAAAGACATACATTTATAAGAGAACATTCAAAATAGTACAAATACTTCCATTGAATTTAGTTATGAGCAGATAAATGGAACTGAATAACAAAATGTTAACATATATAACTATATACAAAACAAAACATGGAAATCTAATTTGCTGGCTTGATGATAACATCATCTTAGCTACCACCACAAACATCCCTACAACCAGTCAACCTTTACATTGTTGCTTCTGCACTTAATAATTAAGTATACAGATATTCATGTTCAATATTAACAATACCCTATATTGGCACTTAAAGTGCCAAAATATCTTAAAACACATAACAAATTATAAAATGTTTATAAGTTGCAAATAATGGCTGGTTATGTAGTAAATATTTATGTTTAACATTTGTTCCTGCATTATATTAATAAGGTTCTGCTCTCATAAATCAACATACATAGATATAACTTCATAAGCAGTCTAAAGGCTCAAAATTCTCATTAAGCTGTAGGAAATGAAGCTATTATTTTATTTAGCTAATGTTTCATGTTAATATGTTCCTAAATTTGAGGTTTAGTAACCTTTATTTTTATTTTCTTTCTTACTCACCATCCTCTCAACTATTGTCTTTATACATGTTATTTATATTCCATATGTAACTTGTTTAAGCAAATGTAATGAGCATTCCATGTTATGTTGTTATGATATTTGAAAGTTTAAATATATTTAGTGTAATAAGCATATTTTACAATCATCTTTTATCTCATTTATCCCCTGCTGTTTCATTAGTCTACTACTACTATTGCTTTTAAACCTTAATACTTCAGAGGTGCATTAGTTCCAAATTTACATTAGAATTACTATCTATTCAATTTAGCAAGTACGTAAAACAACATTACTTTTGAAAGCTATTAATTATATGATGACATCTATGCATGACATCTCGACAAAACAAGTTTTTACTTGTTTATATATCAGCATATAACATAAAAGTAACGGTATGCTCATCCTGTCAGCGTTTTCATATTTTTCCCATCCCATTCTCTTTTTAACAGTCTATAATTTGTGAATGACTCTTTATGCTGTTATTATGTTTGGTGTTTCAAGTACATTGAATGTAATTTGCAATCATTATTTTATCTCATTTATTTCATTATTGCTCTATCAGTGTAATATTACTATTGCTTTTAAGCTTTAGTATTTCAGAAATGCATTCATTCCAAGCGTACACAGTTATTAATATCCCTTCTGTTTAACAAGTACATAAACATACAGCACTTATGTTAGCTATTGACTATATGTCGATATCTAATATGATATTTTGGCAATAAGCATGTTTACTTGTTTGCATGTCAAAACATCAAAGAGTGGTATGTTCACCCACTTTGCTTTTATTATATTATCTCACTCACATTACCCTTTGGTTAGCTGTCTACAGCTTGTAAAAATTCTTTATGCCAGCACTTTCCAATCTCTCTTAAGTAGATGCATTTGGGTTAGTTTGAATAATTAACACAATTATTTAATTATTGTATCAATATTATAATTAGGAATTTGTTAGTTTCTATTGTGCACATTTAGTTACTTATTTGCAAATTATTTGTTTTTCCCCAAATTGTTTATCTATAGATTCCATTACCACAGAGCATGCTTATCACAATATAAGTGAAATTTGAATTCAAACCAGCCAAAAATAAAACATTCTGAAGCCATCTGTAATGATTGTACTTTGCAAATTAACTAGACTGTAACTATAATAGTTCACTACATGTATATAACAAGATCTTGTTTCTGAGATAAGAAGCATGTAATATTTTATTATTTTACTGCAAGGATCAAACTTATAGTCCAAAGAATGCTTTGAAAGCATTCAAAACCTTCAGTCAGTAATAACTTCCTTGTTACTTTTTTTCCCCTCTGTCGCCACTTTTCCTATTTGCGACTGGACTCAGATGACATTACATCATCATTAAATGCTTCTGTAGTGAGCGCCAGGCTCAAAAACAAGGATTTAATGCATAGCTCATGACTTGCTTCTCATGAAGCTTCACAAACAAAATATTGCATTCGCGAGGTGAACATAATGCTTTTCAGGTATTTTCAAGCTTTTCTTAACTGTCGTACACTCGAGAAGCGTTAAAGGCATGTAAAAAAAAAAAAAAAAACAAGTTAAGCAGGGTAACACAATGCTATTTTCACTATAACATTAAAATTACACTTCGCAAGTGACTACAAAGTGCTGGCATTGCTCAAACATGTCTACACAGGATATTTATAATAAAACATGTTACGCTTGTTGATTAAACAAGTCAAGGGCAACAAAAGTCACTAATAAGCAGCGTAAAGCTGGCAGTACCCCTTTCAACATCTAGGAACATCACAATTCCATTTTAAATGTCAGGCAATGCAATAAAGACACACAAGCTGTTCCAAATACTAATCGAACCCCAAACAAGCAATACTCAACACATTATTAATTGAAATTAGATATAAGTCGCAATCTTATAAAGCTCTCTCGATATTTATAAATTATGAGCCCTTCAGTTATTGTTTATACTATAAAGGAAATAGTGTTACATAACAAAGAAGAAAGAAGAAGTCAGAAAGCTATCACAAGTAATTAGTGAGAATTGTTATTAGAACTAAGAAAGAAGTATTAAATATTTTTAGTTATGAATATGTTAATGTAAAATCTTACCTAATAGCTTGTAGTATTGGACATATTACTATGGGAAAACGCCACTAGAAATTAGAAGTTAGTATTTTATTTCCCTTTAAGATTTTTTGTTGATTTATCATTTGCTGTTGTTTTGCCATTTGTAGCTTGTCTCTTTAGGCTTGGGGTAGAGAGTTCCATATCTTCAATTTTGTCTAGTAGGTTATGCTTTTTGACAAATTCTGTTGCCTCTTCGATGTTATTAAAGATTTTCTGACCATCTGGAAGTGTGATTTTCAATCTAGCAGGGAAGAGTATTTGAGTTTTTATTTCAGCTTTTTTTAGATCTTTAATGAGAGTAACACAGGCTTTTCTCTTTGCTATTGTCACAGATGTATAATCATTATCAAATCTAATGACTTTTCCATTTTCCTGAATAGGACCCATCGACCAGGCAGTCTTTAACACCAAATCTTTATCCTGTGTTGATAAAACCTTAGCTATGATAGATCTTTGTTAAAGTTAAGTTTTTAGATATAGAAGGGTTTGACAAAGATCTATGCGCCCTTTCGATTCCATAAGAAAATGACTCTGGCAGGTTTAGTATTTTAGGTAACCAGTTATTCAGGAAAAGAATCATGTTATTCCTTTCTGTCTTTTCAGGAACTCCATAAATTCTAATATTATTTTCTCTTGACCTTGATTCTAGATCATCCACCTTTTCTAATAGTGAATTATTGTGCTTCAAAAGGAAATTTATTTGATTGTCATTCTCCATCTGTTTTCCGTCTATTTCATTTAGAGATTCTTCTATACTGGTTATTTGATCTGAGTGCTTTGAAATAATTTCCTTTAATTCTTGAATTTGTTTTTTACTTTCTTTTTTCATGTTTTCCATGATGTTTTCTAGGTTATCCATTTTTGTAGAGAGATCGTGTATACTTGTAATTATAGTCTGTAGTTATTTCTTCATAGAACTATCTGGAGCAGATGACTTTGAATGACTCATATTTCAAGTATCTGTATACAGCAATTGATGTTCTGACAGGATTTTTGTGAAGAATTTCACTGAAGATTATTATTTTTTCTTCTTCTGATAATCCACAATAGTGAAAGGAATATTTATAGGCAGTTTTTCCAAGATATTTCAAAAAAAATTTAATTAATTCCTGTCAGAAATAAATCTCATGAACAGATCAACAAAAAACTACTGCACTCACTCTGACATCTTGGCTACACCCGCCTATCCATAGATTTCTGGCTGCAGCCTTTCTTCTTCTGTTAATATTCTTGCGTCTTCTAGAATAATTACATGCATATCAAGTAGCATACACCATTCTAAAATACCTAAACTTCTTTGAATATTCTTTATACTATTAACATTTATTGATAGAATTTTCAACTTCTTTAAAATGTATTATATTCTTTCATCTTATCCCTTGTCTTTCTTTATTCTCTTTCACAATCACAGTTTTACATTTCCTTTATTTATCTTTCACCCTTTTCTCTATTGAATTATTTTTTTCCTCTCACTATTTTCCAGCTTATATCCTCTTTCTCACTTGTTCCCAGTGCCAATTCCTTACCTTCATTATTTTCATTTTCCTCATACATTTTTTTCTTTATTCTCCGCTTATGTGGCATTTTGTTTTTCATACTCATGTTCTACACTTGTTTTTCTATATCATACACACATTCTTGTATTTGTTCTTGTTCTTTCACTTGTATCTGTACATCACAATTTACCCAGTCATATCCTATTTTCCCACATTTTTACACATTGAATCACATTTTTTTGCTTCATGCCCCATCTTTTCACAAACAAAACATTTTCTCTTTTCACAATTACTTATTAAATGATCATTCTTTCCATGAAAGAAACATGTTTTGGCTAATCCCTATATCTGACAAAAGGTCTGTTACCTTCAATATTTATTACACTTGGAATATGTACAATTTTGTCATTTTCTCATTTCAAAATCACCCCACAATCCCACCCCCTAGTCCATAAACCTCTATCATCATATATTTTTGTAGTGGCCATAACATCTTTACATAGAGTCTTTAAATAGTCCTTTTATGCTTCCTTATCCACCTCATTTTAAAATAGCACAGTAACTTTTTTTGTGTTTGTTTCTCTAATAACTGTCTGTACTACATAAGAGTTCAGAGGATTGCAATCTTTTTTTTATCTTCTCTAAAAAAAACTTTCCATATACTGTCCTATCTCAAACAAAATGTCACAGTAAGCCTCTTTATTAAGATGAATAAAGGCTCTTACCTCTTTAGGTGACATTCCCAAAGCTGCAATCACTATATCCCATAACTTATACCTCTCAAGTTCTTTCTCTTTGTTAATGGTAAGCCGCACAACAAATTTCTTTTTTTACCATCTCTTTTTCTCCTTTTCCTTCTATTATTCACTTCTTGCCTTCTTTACCATCTGTGCCTATGACTTTTCATTTCTTTTCTGTGATCTCTCTTGCCTCCTCTTTCTGTACTCTTTCCATATTTTTGCCACAGGAAGAAGCCACTTCACTTTCCAGTTAGTTCACTTTGGCTCATCATTTCTTTTAGATCTACATCCCACAACACCCCCCCCCCCGATTGGAGGGTTGTAATTATACATTCCAATCTCGACACAAAAGACAAATCTTTCTGAGACATGTATTTAGAGTCCTGTGAAGGTTCGACAACCTTCTTTTCGCTATCCTCCTTCTCTTTACCCTACTCCTGTATTATCACTAGCTTAAATGAACCTTCAACTCCATTTTCTTTAAACAACTGGTAGCTTTCTGATGCTGCTACCTTCTCCAAATCCTTCTCTTCCATCTGCTGCTTGCTAATATCTTCACACTTGCTTGCTGCCTCCATCATCCTTCAAGCTTCTCCAAGCTACCTATGCACTCAGAATGGAAAATGGAAGTGTTAAAGTGAATAGCGGCTCTGTACATTACAAAATGAGTATGGGAATTAGTAGTATAAATACCACCACAGATCACCATTAAAAAGAGACTGTTGGCCTATTGGGATTAATCTGGTCAACAATGGTTGACTTCTTTGAGTCAGTCAACAGAGCTGTGGATGAAGGCAAGGTGGTTCATACAGCCTACCTTGATCTAGCCAAGGCCTTTGATACCATTCCCAACTCAGGAATCATAGGAAAACTCACTAAGCTAGGCATCAACTCATATACCACTATGTGATTTGAAAACTGGCTCACAGATAGAACCCACAGTGTGAAAGTAGCTGACTATAAGTCAGACTGCTGACTAGTCATAAGTGGAGTCCCACAGGGTTCGGTCCTGGGTCCTCTCCTGTTTAGTATCTACTTTTCTGAAGTCCAGGTCAACACGAACAGACTCTGGGTGACAAAGTTCCCAGACAATTGCAAGTTGGGAGCTATTATTAACTCTCCAAGTGATGTTGACATCCTACAGAATGACCTCACTGAAACCAACGACTGGTGTCAGAACCATGGCCTTAAGATCAATCCCAAAAAATGTGTTTTTATTCCCTTTGGGAAAACCTGGTTCCCATGAATTATCACCTTGTTGGCAGCCCACTGAACACAGAAGGCATTATAAGTGATCTGGGAACACAGGTTGACAGCAACTTCTCTTTTGACCACCACATTGCCACTGTGGTCAGAAAGTCCTTCTATGTGGCCATCTCATTACTAAGGGTTTTGCATCCTGGAAGAAAGAGGTCATTGTCTCCCTCTACTCATCCCTCATTAGGCCAAACATCAAATACAATGCCCCATTTGGTGTGTACCTCACTAGACATCTACAACAACTGAAGAGGCCGCAAAAGTACCTCACAAAGAGGATCCTAGGTCTTAAACACTTGTCCTATATGGACAGACTCAAAAAACCCCAACTATTCTCTGTCTCATGTTGCCTACTTAGAGGTGATCTCTGCTTGACTTACAAAGCCATGCCTGACCCATCTCTGTTAGAAATGCTACATCTAAAGAAATCCCAATCCCTCTACACACACCAAACACTTCAGAGACCTCAACCTCATTACCACAATCAACAGAACATACAGGAGGGACAGTTTCAGAACTCAGAGATTGCCTATGCTGTGGAATAGACATCCAATACATGTCAAACAGAGCACCTCGCTGACCCTCTTCAAGAGAAATCTTGATGAGGGATGGGAAATAGAAAGTTCACCCTGGGGATAACTCCATTGACTCTACTCAACAGAGGCACTGGGAACTAAGGTTGGGTGGCACAATGCCAGGGTAATCCTATGGCTAGGCTTGTAAAGGCTCCAGGGCCATTAGCCTAGTACACACCTATGAACCTATGAACCTATGGAATAAAAAAATTTTTCTGGTAAATCCTGAGAATTAGTGCTAGTCAAAAATGCTATTCGTTAACGTTTCATAGTTTTTATTGTTCGGACGATGCACAATTATTGTTTTGTTAACATTTTAAGTTATTTGGACTTGTCTGGTACTTAGGTAAATGACCTGTTTCCTGTAGTCAAAGGAACATGGTTTGAATCCTTTCATCTCCATTTGCCTACTTTGTGACTTTGAGCAAGTCACTTAATCAGACAGTGCTGCTGGGTCACCCTGGTAAGCTACACTTTGTCCGTTGGTTTTATCTGGCTGACAAATACATAACATTTGCCCCCTTTTGTTCCCCATTATTTTTGGCTTTGTCCAGAATTCATAATTTATTTTATTTATTTATTTATTGGCATTTGTTAACCGGGTTAGTCCAGCTGGGTTTGTGGCCCATTTTCAGTGGGGACCTGAGAGAAAAGCTCCGAAAAAAATACAATTTAAAAATATACAGTTTAAACATAAATGCAAAGACAGTTTTTCAATACCATAAGTAATAACCAACTTATGGAGATATTACAGAGAAAAAATACTTAAGTCAAGGGAATACACTAATTCTAATTATGTAGAGTACCTAAATATATACATATGTACAACAAAAAAGCCTTCAACAGATGTGGTTTGACAACATTGTGCAAGTAGGCATATACTAACGGGGTAGAAAGCCTGTATAGAAGGAAATAGATGAAGGAAGAGGAGTTAAGTTAGGGCTTGACAGGGGCAAGTTATGGAGTTAAGTAAATGAAGTTTAAGTTTCTCCTTGAAGTGAGATGGGTGTACAATGCTACAAATGTCTCTAGGAAGTTAGTTCCAAGCTTGGGCCACAGAGTACTGGTAAATGAGTTTATGTGCTGCTTTTTTGGGATAGTATATTAGTAATAGTTGCTGATTTGACATCCTGAGGGTACAGGATGGAGAGTACATGATGATAAAGTAAGAGAGAGCAGGACATGCTAGAGGTTTATAGACTACAGTATGTAACATTTGCAGTTGGGCTAGCAAGAATAAATGTGGTCAGCAAAGAACATGACAGGTTTATTGGTCTTCTCCTTGCAAAATGTGTGGCTTCTGGAAAATTGTTGTGGATTACAGTCACTAAGTGTCAAGCATGTGAGTTTCAGAGTTTGTATCTTTCAGGAAATCCTTGATAATGCAAAGCTTGTTATCATATAAACTTTCTAAGTATATGAGAGACATATTTAAAAAGCTGCTCCTGATTGTTGTCCTTGTTTCTGATGCTTGGACTGAGAAGTTCAGAGGGCAGAGGGGAGCTGCATTGCATGGTTTTGACATCAGTGAGTTATGAGATTTGGAATTTATAACTAGGAGTGTCATCTGTCTGGTAATGGAAACAGTGCTCATCTTCAAACACCTAGGATCCTTCTGTCACCAAACACAAAGAGCAGCATTGATCTCATGCAGCTTCCTGAGAAGTACTATTAACCAAAGTGATGATCAACCTGAACAAATAGCCAGTATCTTTAACTCCGACTTTATTGACATCATTACTATAATTAGTGCTTCTTTCACTTTAGCTCTCCCAAATGCTCTTACTACAACCTCCTCTTCTTCTTCTCCCTTGCAACACTCCTTACCTCAGAACTACTATAATACCTCAAATACTTTGAATCAAACTACTCCAAGCATTAACACAACCCACCTAACAGCACACAACAATCATCCAAGCCAGTATTCAATCCCTTTCGCATCTCCACCACTTTCATCAAAAAACTCCTTCTGAAATTAAAACCCTGCTCAAACTCAGCTGATAAAACTCCTGCAAAGTTTCTTAAAATTGCTGCTGACACAGTGGCCTACCCCATTAGCATACTGATTCACAGATCTATCCAAGAATCCTATGTCCCCAGACTTTGGAAAAATGCAGTCATCCTTCCTCTGCATAAAGGTTGCCCTTCAACTGACATCTCCAACTTCAGACCCATTGCTATAATTTCCCCCATCTGTAAAATTCTAGAAAAATGTGTGCAAAAACAACTCTTCAGCTACCTTCTAAAAAACAAAATCCTCTCCCCAACACACCATGGGTTCTGCCCAGGTGACAGTACATCCATTGCACTAATATCCTTCTTAGACTTGATTAACAAATCCCAAAACTCAGGACACTTTGTAACTGCCCTTTTCTTAGACCTGTCAAAAACATTTGATACCATTTCTCATTCTATCGTATTCTCTCAGCTCTCAAGCATAGGACTAACTCCCCAGTCACTTAATTGTTTCAAAAGTTACCTCTCCAACAGAGACCATGTTGTCAAATGGCAAAATTCCATTTTCCCTTATCTTCACAACCGTAGAGGAGTACCCCAAGGTTCAGTTTTAGGCCCACTACAGTTTAACATTTTTATCAGCAATGTCCACCAAGCTATCCAACAGGGCTCCCTAGTTCAGTATGCAGATGACTCTACTATAGTTTGCTCTGTGCCCAATACAAAACTTTTACAGAAAAATACTCAAATAGCAATTTACACTGTGGAGACTTGGCTTCACAATAACCACCTGTCTTTAAACCCCCCAAAAACTAAACTTATGATCTTCACACCCAAGAGAAATTCTTTTATTGTTAAAGCTGACCTGCATATATTCTCTCTTAACTCTACAAAAATTGAGCCAGTAACCCACACTAAATTGTTAGAAGTAATAATAAATGAGAAACTCAAATTTGATCTGCACATTCAAAATAATATAAGCAAGACCCATAAAAACCTGGGGCTGCCCTATGGACACAATAAGTTCCTCTTGCTCCATACCAAACAAGTATTAGCACTGACTTACCTATTACCCTCTCTAACCTATGGTGTGCATTTACTAACCAAATTGCAGTCTTCCTTGACATCAAAATTAGAAATATGCTGTAACAAGATAGCTAAATTTGCCACAAACAGTCTCCGTTCTACTCACCACTGTATTGCCCTAAAAAATTACAATGGCTTAAATTCCCTCACTATCTACTACTCCTTTAGCTCATAGGTGCACATAAATTATTTATAAACCACAGGACTACCCTGCACTTAGCTCCTTGCTCACCCTTTACAGCCCCATTAGGCCTCTGTGATCTGAACAACTTCTTGAAGTTCATAAACCTAAACTAACTGCAGGCCAATTATTATACTCTTGGACCACAGCCAAAAAATGGAATAATTTACCTTCCTTTATCTGCATACAACAAAGCCCCCACAATTTCAAAACTGCACTGCATGTTCATTTCCTCACCAAGTGGATGTGTAACTGCTCAATTGCTTCCTCTGCCACTACTTATTCTATTACATAAATCCAAATCTGTTTATACCTTAACTTTTGCTCTATTACTTTGTTTTCCTGATAATTTCTTTTGAACTTAACTTCTTAATCCAGTCTCTTGTTTTCTATTAACTCGCTAGTCCCTTTCCCCTTTACTGTCCATCTTTTCCGCTTTCATTCTACATCATTTATCTTCCTTCTTTCCTATCTCTCTCTCTCTTATTTACTGTCCATTCCATTTACTATTCCCTACTCCACCTCTCCTTTTATTCTTTCCTTCTCTACTATGTATTACACATGTATTCTGCTATGTAGAAAAAAGTTCTCCACTTATGCCTTCCTCCCTATGTTTTATATAATATATATATATATATTTCTGGGTTACCTTCATTTCATTGACAGCTCAGTTCACTGACAAGCAAATCAGCAAGACCAATTCACTGAAAGCTCATTTCACTGAAAACTCATTTCACTGAAACTCATTTTGTATACAGTTATATATGGCCTGTTCCCCACTGTAGTGTAATCCTAGAGTTAGAATATATAGCAAGGGTGTATGGGGGACACAGTCCCCCACATTGGGGGGTGTGGTGGGTGAAGCCCCACACATACTTTGGTTGTATATTGTTTTCTGCAAAACAGTTATTCATTGCACTTGTAAGTATCCATCTGTATAGTTTAAAGCATTTATAATATGTGAGAGACTTCACCCCCCACCTCCCTTACTATATATTCTAACTCCAGGATTGCACTACAGTGGGCAACAGGCCATATATAACTGTCAACGAAATGAGTTTCAGTGAAATGAGTTTTCAGTGAAATGAACTTTCAGTGAATTGGTCTTGCTGATTTGCTTGTCAGTGAAATAAGCTGTCAATGAAATGAAGGAACCTATAAATATATATATATATATATATATATATATATATATATATATATATCTTAAGTAATGCCTTGTTTATCTCTGCTGTTAGCTTAATGTCTTATCACCTTCAGCTGTTATGTATAATTTTCAGGTAAATTCTTTTCTTTTCTTCTTTCATTCTTTCTTCCTGTAATGTTCTTGATTTCCCCTTGAAACTTATTTTATGAAAATGTTTTGCAAGTTTTATGTTTTATGTAAGTTTTGTGTAAGTTTTATTATAACCTGGACATTTTCTCCGCTGGCCTCCACTGAAAATGGGCTTACCTTGGCCCAGTGGACTTTCCCAGCAATCAAATGCCAATAAATAAATTAATAAAATGATAATGAGTTAAGTACTCTTGCTGTAGTCTTCTCTTGGTAGAAACCCTGGATGGAACCCGCAGCAGTTGAATCAACAGAAAACCAAGCTGCACAAAGGCCTTGAAGTGGTTCTCAGCAAAACTGCAAAGAGACCACTCAGTGAAGTCTCATACACACTGCCCAATTTGAGACCAGCAGGAAATCAGTCATCCATTTTTCCTTTTCTCACCAGGAGCAAAGCAGTATCACTGGTCTTAAACCAGGAGCTAAAAAGCAATTTTTATCACTATAAAGGTCAGGAAATAATGTCCCTCTGGTCCTTCTCAAAACCAGTAGCAAAACAGAAGCAATAATCCCAATCCATATGCTGAGAAGCAGTTCCCAGGTTCTCCAGAGATTGGTAGTCTTTTCTTACATGTTATGGATTTTTAAACAAAGATGAAAAAAGAGATTAAAACTCAGAATATTGCATTATACAGTAAGTGAGTGGAATTGTATGAAACACTAGCTAACTCAAGCTTACAAAGTCAAATATACAGAATGACACGAATCTCAAAAGACACCAAGTATAAAAGCACAAGAACTTGGCAGGTGGATCAGAAAAAAATGATTTAAATGGCAAGATAAGTGCAGTAGTATAAATGGAATTCCCTAGATTCAAAATGTAGCCCAAATGCTTTGTTTGGCTTAGCTTGTGCTCAGGAGCTTCAGCTTCCGACAGTTTTAGTATGACAAAAGTGGATGACTGCCAATGCAATATATATAAACAGGGAAAATGAAAGCTGGAAACAGCTAAGTCTATAGCCAATAGTGTTTATCTTTGCAGTACTGCAGAAATTACACCCCATTCTCACTGGGTTTAATGACCACAAACTGTAGGTAGCTCTCATTGCTGTCCAAAACTGGCTGTATGTTCTGAGTTTGTTAAACTGCATTAACTGGAAAAATAATCATTAACAGGAAAAAACATAATCACTGTGTAACTAGAATATATTTATTGCTGATTTTTGTCTATGCCATTTGCTGATCGAAGGGCTACAGTTTATGATTAAGTTTACAGCAATAACAAGAGCTACTTTTTTTGCAAAAATGTCAGTTTGTTCTGAATAAAGAATAAGAGGTACACAATGTGAGTTTAGAGGTGCAGTCTTTATTTTTTTCTTTACAAAGAGCAGAGGACACTTGCAGTACACATAGATTATCCCACCTAATGTAACTGCTTTACCATGGGCAACATTTTTCAAATTCCTTGCAATAAGCATGGTGTCTGCTTATCTTCCTAGACTTCTGTGTTGTCCATCTTTATACCCTGGTATGTTCTTCTTTTGGCTTTTCCCGGTTAGGGGTCGCCACAGCAGAACTCCGGTCCGCTAATTATTGGCAGTAGATTTTTACGGTGCTGAGGTGCCAGCTCGACACCCAACCTTCACTGCTATATAATGCATTTTTCATACTTACATATATTGATGCACTATCTAACCATGTCACCACTTAGGCCAGATCATACTTCCCCTGCATCTACTGCAAATTTTGCTTATGCATCAAGAACTCATTTTGGTGTTGGATAGAAAAAGTTGAAATACTACTTAACAAACTCAACAAACAAATAAATATACAGATAAAATAATAAACACTGACATCTCTGATTTATATAACATGAATACCCTCATCATAAATCCTGCATGGCAACCTGTGATGCAACCAGTTTGTACTATTGCTGTCCACATTACTTAGCATTTTCTAAGCTGAGCATAAAACACAAACGATGGTCTTGATGAAATCTGCATAGAATATTGGTAGTTAATGGTCACTGTTAAGGTGGCTTGTTAATTATTGGGATTAATACAACAGCACTGCAAGTCAAAAAAAATTGTCTTTCTTCTAAAAACATGACTATTTGGAAATTTGATGGTGGATTTCTGGGATACAGATTTCATAATAAATGAAAAAATAAAAATGTATTTATTAGAAAAACAAATTTGACAAAACTAAGATTTTCAGAGAACAGCGTGTGAGCACCTTTCCTGACATAATTTGTTTTGAATTACAGAGTAGGGAAGTGGACAATGAGACAATCACCCGGATTCTGCAAGGCCTGCACGGCATGCATGATTAGTGCAGGAGCTTCAGCAGGCAATATGTCTGCTGTGCGATCCAGGAATAACCTGTAGGGGCGTGCACGAGTGCTCCTGCACTAGTCCTGCACAGACTCGGCCCCTGTATGCAAATTACTCAATTTGCAGGAGAAAGCCATGCAAATTAGGTGAATTTGTGATCCAGGAAGCTGGAAACCAGCCATGTAGGACTAGTAAAATCTGCAGAAATATACTCCGCCAGTAATGGAGTACATTTCTGCAAATACCAAAATGGAGCCATGACAGCTCCAAATAAATGGTGCTTATCATTTAGAAAGCATGCCAATGGCCAAGTAAAAGGCCATTGGCTTAGAAAACAGTTAAAAAAAATCAACTCTTATTTATTTATTTTTTTTTAACCGACCTCAGCTGTTTAAGTGTAGGGCAGCAGCATGCAAAAGGGATTGAGGGGAAAATAAGAAAATAAATCTAAAATAAGCATTCTAACTAAAATCACTATTCTGCCTTTATATTCAATGACAGGCAAAAGACAATATGGCCAGTGAATAGTGGTTGCTAAGGGGGTAGGCTCAGTGTGAGACATGTAACTATGCATTAGCAGGCAATCCTATGCAAATGAGGGGAATGATAGTGAATCCCAGAATTCCCCTGCATGCTAGTCAGCTCCCAACAGTGTAAGAGGAGGAATAGCTTGGTGCAAGCCTAGGAGTTAGATAACATCATGGGGGTGTCAGGCATACTGTAAGCGGATTGGAGCCCTGTGGCTCAGGCTTGCTCCTAGCTTAGCACAGCTAACCAAGGGGGGGTGTCTGAGGCTGCTTAGCACTCTTTACATTGCCTAAGCGGGTGTGTGCGCCGCGCACTGGGTTTTAAAGAAAAAAATAGTAAACCAGGAAATAGCAGCTCTGTGCACATTTGAGCACTGTGTTTGTGTGGCGTACCCCCGAGCTTAAACAGGAAGGCAATGGGAAGGGAAAACAGTAGTAGGAAGGTAAACTCGGAGACCTAGTATAGCTAGCAGGTGAAATGTATCAGAATCAGCCAATTACACAGGCAGCAGACCAGCCCAGAACACTACTATAAACTATGCAAACAACTTCCACTCTGGTTTTTCCCATACTCTACACCACTGGTGTATACAAGTGGGGAAGTTTTAACAAACAAAACAAAAAAATGATAGGTGCTGCAATAGCTATCATACAACAACGTGTTGAAGAGGCTGAGGGTGGTGAAGATGTGAATGCTGTTGACCAACCCACAGTGAGGAGACAGAGAAGAGTGTACAGACCCAGGGTAACCTACAGGGGCTACATGAGCTGGAGATAGTGGAGTGCTATAGGGTGGACATGGACCTCCTACAGCAAATTGTTGAGATGTGCCAGCCACACCTGACACACAGAACTAACAGAGGGGAACCCATCCCAGTGGATACTAAGGTATGTGTAGGCCTAAGAATACTAGCTACAGGTATGTTCCAAAGTCCAACCGGGGATATGATGGGGATCTCACAGGCATCAGCATCCAGGGTACTCCACCAGTTCCTGGATACCAAGTCAGCACATGCCGGTGAGCACATATATGTCCCCAACATCTGTGAGGCATTGACCAGCAATATGCAACTGTTCCACTAAATAGCAGAATACCCTGAGGTAGTGGGTGCTATAGACTGCACGCACATATGCATCAAAGCACCACATGGAGAGTGTGGTATGGTCTACATCAACCGCAAGGGCTTCCCCTCCATCAACTTCCTGAATATGTGTGCTGGCTGCCCTGGAAGCTATCACAATTCCCACATCTGGCATCTGATGCAGCTGTACCACAGATTTGCTAATGGGGCATCCCTTATAGTCACCTAGTGGGGGATGCTGGATATGCACCGGAGCCATGGAAATTAACACATACCTGAACAAGAACTCCATAATGAGGCACACGCACAGACCAGAATTGTAATAGAGCATGTGTTTGGGATGCTCAAGTCATGGTTCTGGTACCTGGACACATCTGGTGGAGCCTTGCAGTACTCAGCAGCTACATGTACCCAAATTGTTATTGTATGTGCCATGCTACACAATATGATCTTGCGAAAACAGCTGCAGCAGAAACAGCATGGGGCAGGCCCACACTGCCCCCCAACATTGCAAAGGCCTGCACAGGCACAGAGTGACTCAGAGGAGGAGCAACCTGAGCCTGCCCCAGTAGGCAAAAGGAGACGTGACCAATATGCTTTGGACTTGGCAAGGAGGCAATGAAAAGAATGTACACTGACACAGGAGTTACCCAGGGAATAACACCTCTCTCTGACTCTCACATACAGTAAAACAGATGCCAAACATGACACTACCTGTGCTCAACCATGTGCTGGGAGTGTACTATGTGCATCCGACATAGTCAGCTCTGCAGCACCACCCTCAATACTGGGACACCCACAAGGTAAGTCACTCAACCTACCAATTGCCGAATGGAATAGAATGTGTTGTTACCTGTATCTGTGGTATGGATGTGAGCATGCAAGAGAATCGGGTGGCTGAATGGTATGCCAGCAGATAGTAGACATCTATAGTGGCACCACAAGATCTGTAAGAAATACTGGTGTCAACATAGTAGTCAGTACTACACAGGGCAACAAAACCCATTGCAGGAAATGTGCTGGGCCACGTGTGCCCATATGACTCACACATGCCAGTCAGGGAGGTTTACATACCCAACAACAGTCTCAGCCAGCAGGACTGGTGTAGACAAGCACAGACAAAGGCTATGCTATGGCCTCTGAATGATGCCCATGGGTAACCTCCCCCCACCAGCCCTACACAGACAGACTACAGTGGGTCAGGCAGTGGGATGTTAATTCTGAAGTGTAGGAAGTCAGAAACTAATATGTAGATCAATCAAAGCTAAGACCTGTAGTACACTGATATGCCTCTAGTCGGCATAATAGGTTAGAATACAGAATGAAATGGAGTACCTGACATACCAGTACAGTCATAGAAAATGTGTACAAGTGTCAGATGTGCCCCCGCATCCTATGTAGAAATGTAAAAACAGTCAGGTGTGCTGCCCCAATCCTGTGTAGAAATGTAGTAACAGTCAGGTGTTCCCCCCACAATCCTGTGTAGAAATGTAGCAACAGTGAGGTGTGCCCCCCCAATCCTGTGTAGAAATGTAGAAACAGTCAGGTGTGCCCCCCTACTCCTGTGAAGAAATGTAGAAATAGTCAGCTGTGCCCCCTCCAATCCTGTGTAGAAATGTAGAAACAGTCAGGTCTGTCCCCCCACAATCCTATGTAGAAATGTAGTAACATGTTTGTGTAGATATAATACCAGTGGAGCCCAGATGCACAGAGGTGGCCACAGTAGCAGGATAGGTTGTAGCATCTGCACAATATGCAGGTATGTGTGTGTTAGGTTGGTGTGTGTTTTATATTGTGTGAGAGTGGTCAGTGTGTATTCATGTTGAGGTAAGACCTGGTGGCCATTGCCCACTACTGCTGCTGATGACATGGACAAGTCCTCACAACTGCAGTGCCAAACACAATACCCACCAGTATAGCACATGCTAGTAGTAAGCCATTGTGAATGTATGGTGGTAATATGTGTCACCATCTGAAAGACTGACATGGCAAGGCTGTTGAGCTAGATACACAAGAAGTACACAGGGGAAAGTACCCCAGACATACAGTATATATTGTATCACTGTAAAATGGACACACCCTTGGAATTGTACATACAGGTAATCATCACATTATCTGGTCCTGTAGTAGGGGATACCAATGTTGTCTGCTCAAACACTCGCAGGTCACAAAGAAGGTAGGACTGATGTATTGGGAAACTGCTGATGTATCTGCACATGCAAGCATAACTGGAATTCCCAATGCATATCTGTGTGTCAGATGCAAGTAGTGTCCATAGCACACATGCACCCAGCTCACGCAAACACCACCCACAGGTACCTCTCTGGTTGTACCACTGCTGTGGGGAATGGGTACAATATGACCCCACCTGTATATGGCAATAGCAAAAGAATGCTGCATGCAGTGCAGGTGACCCATGCAGGTATGTCACTAGCAGTAGTTAGCCCCCTGCCAGCATCCACACCACCTGATCAAGACTGATAGAAGGTATTGACATGAACACCTAACACACCTACCCTGTCACCCCAGGGGAATATACTATATGGCAGTCTGAGACTGTAGGACTGACAGAATGTAATGGCCTGCCACATCTGGCCAACATCAACACCTAATGGCTCACAGGCCTCTGCCAAGGGCCTGTGTCTCACATGTACTGCCAATGCGTGTTATGTCATGGACACCCAAATAACACAACACACTCCACATAAGCCATATGCAAGGCCATGTGAACAAACCACAGTAACATGTCCACCATGTCCCACTGCATGAACTGTGGACCAACACCAACACACAGCTGTGATGGGGTGATAACCTTAGGGGAAAGTATCAGAGAATGTATGCATAATGTAAGGAAGAGGATAGAATAACAGAGGAGGGTGGGAACATGGGCAGCATTGAATGTGCAAGGTCCGACACAAAGCTGTGTAAACACACTATCTCTGGCTGTAAGCATATAAATGAGTGGCTACATACCTGCCCATACACCACAATAGGGGTAATGTTCTGACTCATGGCCCCTGTCTCTGAGTAACCTGTGCGAATCTGTACAGCTGTGAGGTATTGCCATAGCAATAGAAGGCCATACTGTCATGTTGATAGATGTACAAGTATGGGATCCTCTGCCAGCACTGTACCAAGGTGCTGAACTGGATACACAGACCCAGCAGCAAGTGTCTGCAGCTCCCCCTCCAGGATGGCATAACCTAACATGAATATGTAGGCATCTGCCCACAATACCGCACACAGCTGCAGTCACTCCTGTCTCCAAGACATCACTGTGAGCAAGAATGTCCACCTGACAGTACATGAGGACAGAAAACATCACAATGTATAGCAGTACACATGTCTGAATATCTCTGCTAACAGCAGTACCATGTAGCTGAAGCAGCACATAAACAATCACCTACATTACATACTATCCCATGCGTACTTTGTCCCCATATTGCCAAATGATCGATGGATACCCTGCAGAAATAATTTGCTATCTGTAGGCATACAACACAAAGGTCTGCATTGGAGTACTGACTACCTGGAATCGATCCACACATTCAATACAGAAGGGAATACTGGGCATGCTCACACACTTAGACAAATGAAGGCAATGTCAAACAACAACATACTGAAAGGTCATACTGGGCATGCTCAACCAAATAAAACCCATGTCTGCAAACAACAGTTTACCAGACATATCTGGAAGTTGCAGATGTTAGTGCAGACACTTCTCAATATGCACCACTCATGCTTTGCACACACTCTGGATAGGAATACATACATATATCCAAGGACAACACACTATAATAAGCCAAAAGTAGACATACATAGACGTGTGGAAGAGAGTGACTGTGACAAGGCACCATCCATTATGAGGCCTGTCCCACCCAGCACACAGCCAAATGGCTACAACCACATGAGGTTCAGATGTAACTCACTCTAGATATTACCAACCGGTATCTGTCAGCATTGCAGACTATGTGGTGCAAATGTTAGCTGTACAACATGACTGTACAAGGAAGTAGTCATCTAGCAGCTGTATACACGT